>NC_137870.1:18483058-18735558 GCF_963924005.1 Protomyctophum bolini | reverse complement strand
AAAGAGTGACTTTGTTTGGTGTAATGTTGTGGTGGAGGCAGGCACCATATCACATCCTGGACCCAGTCAGAGGGAAGAAGACCAATGACTTTGGCCTGGGGTCTGAACTCATAAAAGAGCTTTAATCCAACTCCAGACGATGGAAGACTATGTGGGCGAGTGTTACTAATCACAGCGGCCCTGACTGTGTGTGTGCATGCTCGCACGCACACGCGCGTGTTGTGTGTGTGTGCGTGCCAACTAGTGTGCCTCCTACCACCTACTCAGATAACAAACACAGACGCACGACTCTGAAACAGATGCCTTCTGTTGATTCAGTCGGAACAACAGGGCTCAGTTGAACTTTACCCTCTTGTGCCCTT
Organism: Protomyctophum bolini; assembly: GCF_963924005.1. Classification (NCBI taxonomy): domain Eukaryota; kingdom Metazoa; phylum Chordata; class Actinopteri; order Myctophiformes; family Myctophidae; genus Protomyctophum; species Protomyctophum bolini. The sequence continues at coordinate 18,735,196 of NC_137870.1, read as the reverse complement.
TGCCATTGTTCTTATGTCACAGTGATGGGTGAGGGGGACGGGGTGAACAACAGCTATAGGAAAGGTTGTCAGGCATATCGCCAAAAGCACGCCAACAGACAGTTACAACTTTAACTCTGAGAGTGCATCCGTAACGGTCCATTTGGTTTCAACGGCTAAATGAACACAGAGTGGGAAAGCATCTGTGTCATTTTAGATTTTTGCGATATACAAACTTACAGCATGTCACTTCGTGCCGCACTGCGTGCTTGCAGATTTGCTATTTTTAAATATTTTTTAAATAATAAATAAATTATAAATAATAATAATAATAAATAATGCTAACATTAAAAGGACTGATGTGAAATCCTTGTGTTGTTACTGCAGTGGTGAACCAGGAGGGCCAGCCTCTGATGGAAGGGAAGCTGAAGGAGAAGCAGGTCCGCTGGAAGTTCATCAAACGCTGGAAAACACGCTACTTCACACTGGCTGGAAACCAGCTGCTCTTCAGGAAGGCCAAATCAGTACGTGTCATCTTATCCTACATACCCACGCACGGCACATACACTCACACACACTCGCACGCACACACGTGCGCACACCATACATACAGGCTACAGCCACCACAACACAAAAGAAAACACTTTACCTCAACAACTTGTTGTTGTTTTTCGGGAAATGTAAAAGAAATAAAACCTGTGTTCCCATGGATCCAATGTTAGTATTTAGTCACAAGTTTGGTTAAATATCGATGAACCCACAAACCTAACCTAACCACTTTCTCTTTCAAAATAATTTCACTTAACAGTCTTGTATGACAAAGTAGTATCATTTACAACAAAATAAAAAGGTGAAATATGGAGATTACAACGATAAATACCTGTATACATTTTATAACATAATACATTACCATGTCCTTCTAACAAAAAGCCCTACAGATAATTCTCATTCATGTTTTCCGTTTCCACATCCATTCAAGCATGATGAAATACTGTTTGAAACAGTGATACGCTATAATGTCTCGTGAGGGACTACATTCAAGATGTACAGTAAAGTTCTCTGGTCCCAGCATGGAGCCCTGAGGGGCTCCCAAGGACGAGGTGTGATGCTGCAACAGCATGAGTCACTCTGCCCTTCTATAAACTCTTCACATGCATATTTAATAGTAGCAAAAACTGAAAAAGGAGTGTGTGTGTGTGTGTGTGTGTGTGTGTGTGTGTGTGTGTGTGTGTGTGTGTGTGTGTGTGTGTGTGTGTGTGTGTGTGTGTGTGTGTGTGTGTGTGTGTGTGTGTGTGTGTGTGTTTATGAGTGATCTGAAGAGAGTGCTCCATTGGGCTGACCCCTCCCTCTTCTCTGTTCTGTATAGTAGTGAGTGACTCTGAGGTCTCAGAAAGTGTGAGGTCATTGAACATAATTCAGCAGAAAGATTTACTGCGTAGAGAGAAAAAGGTTGCTTAACCAAGGCTGTGGATACAAAACAAGACCATTATAGCAAATGTGTCAATATTCTGATACTAAATCCTAATACTAAATAGGACCAAGCATTAAAATATGCAGTGCCTGTTTTAGAAAAACATCTGGTTCAAAATATTTTTAATGTCTGAAATTTCTTTATTAGGAACAATCCCTTGAGATGAACCATCTCGTATTCAAGAGGGTCCGCAATTCACAAAATACACTTCATACATAAAGACACTTTTTTACAAACAATTCAACCAGACAAAGACAAAACTAAACAATACAATTCATAGATAAACAAAAAAACTGCAACAAAACAACATTTCACATAACATGGACATAACGTAGACATAACACATGGATCATTGTATCATGGATCTGTTACAGTGATGATTAGTGAAAACATGAACAGGATGATCAAGATGAGAGGACAGCACAGTTTTAAACAAATTAAATACATTTTGGGGTCCTTGACGTGAAGAAAACCATGTGTTCGAGACAACCTGATGTGCCAGCTTACCTGGCAAATAAACAGCATAGGAACTATGCTTGTCACAATTTTCCTAATCCACCATTCGACGTGACTTTCGTTTTTACGGTCAAGATTATTTCCAGCACTGACGGCTATATCATTCATTATTCATTTAATTACACCTCTGTGGGTGTGTTTGTGTACTCACTGTATCTGTTTGTGTGTTACAGTATGTACAGTACAGTATGCATACTGATGTGTTTCTGTGTATGTGCTTGTATTGTTTGACGACGGTCTGTATGCATCTGTGCCCGAGCACACGTGCCTGTGACTGTGTATTTAGTGGCAGTCATCCGTATTTTGAAACCAAGAGACCAGCTCATTACTTTAATTGTATCTTTGCCAAATATGGGGAAATGAGAGCATCATTCTGTTCTTCATAATACCATGTTTATCATCTCTCAAAGTCAAGGGAGAGAGACTCAACATCTGACTGAGAAATCTCTTGAGACAGTTGAGGCATTTGGCAAGACCCCAACCTGTGCGTAGAATTCCTCTGCCTCACGGGAATATATTCAAACAGGGAGGAATTATTTTTAGGTTTATTGGGAAGCCATGCTAGAACGGATGTCTTCCTCTTTCTCTGCTCCAAACAATAGGCTTTGTGTTCCCTACCCAGATGGTAATATGTTCCTTTCTTGCAAAGGCCACAAATTGGACCAACTCTGTCTCTCACTCCCCAAGTTTGGTCTGCCAAAGGGTCTTGTGGAGATGTTACGAAAGATCTATTCATAATGGGGAACCAAGAATAGTTATTTACTCAGTATTCCATGACGCAGCAACTGAAGCACTGAAACATTTAAAACTCTTCTTCTTCGTTTGTTTATGTATTTTGTATTTTTTAACCTGCACTATAAAATGAGTGCCGCGCTATGAACTTGTAGGTCTGCTATTTTTTTTTTATCGTGAAAATGTGGCGCAAATCTTTGAGTAGGCCTATATATTCTTTCAGAGCGAACTTCTTTAAGTCAAATATTTCTTCTGGGGGGTCCCTGGAACAACATGTTTTCAGATGAGGGTCTGCGGCCAATTACATATCATTTTTGGGGTCCTTGACGTGAAATAGTTTGAAAACCACTGACATAGTAACATAGGTTTTTCAGAAAACTGTCAGGATTTAGAAGACATTTTGTAGAATTGTCCGTGGTACAAGGTATTTTCAGAAGGGGGTCCGTAAGCCAAATACATATTGATTTGGGGATCCTTGACATGATCAAGTTTGAGAACCTCTGCTTTAGTAGATAATTCCTCAGCCCAACCGTGTTCCCCGTAATTGAGACCAGACAAAGCACAGTGCCAAACTACCTCAGGGCCAAAACTTCAATGTTTGGCAAGTACTCTCATTCCATATGAAATGCCTTGTAGATAGACAGAATGTGAATGAGGGAGAAATGAGCCTCTACATGTTTCATCAAATGTTGCATTATTGGAGCATGGCCATTGGCCACTATCATATATCCCAATAACATGAACCCATATTCCTGTGTTGAAACCTGAATTTGATATTGTACATTCTCAACGGGACACTTCTCCATGATGGTGTTACGTGCCAAATGTATTGTTTGCTTGTTATATGCTTAATTGTTTCAGCAAGTTACACAATCATGCAATGGAGTACAAATCAAGCTTAAATCAACATACAGCTCCATCTCACAGAATTAGAATATTTTTCATTTTCTTCTGTAATAAAATTCAAAAAGTGAATGGCATGGAGGTGATCAGTCTGTGGCACTGTTGATGTGTTATGGAAGCCCAGGTTTGCTTTGATAACAGCCGTACATTAATTTGTATTGTTCAGTCTCATGTCTCACACCTTCCTCTTGACAATACAACCTAGATTCTCTGTGGGATTCAGGTCAGGCCAGTTGGCTGGTCAGTTAAGCACAGTAATACCATGGTCAGTACACCATGTAGTTTTGGCTCTGTGGGCAGGTGCCAAATCTAGCTGGAAAGGAAAATGAGCATCTCCATGAAGCTTGTCAACATACTGAAGCACAATGTACTCTAAAAAGATGGCTCTGTTGAAACCATTGTTAGTCAACACCGTGCAGATAACATGGCCTAAATCAGGCATAGGCAGACCAGAGGTGTCACTAAAAATACTATACTAAAAGGAATGTTGCGCAGTATGAGTTTAACACTTATTGTAGGTCGTCCTTAGACAAGCCCTCAGTCGCTCCCAGTCATCCTGGTTCTCCATATACGTACATCTGGCCAGTTTGCTGGTATTTTGCACCCCTGCGTCGTTCTTGAGTACATCCACGTATGTTAGTGTGGGATGTCCTCGTGATTGATGCCCATGTGTTGGTTCCCACAGCACCAATGTGCTGGCCTGCTGGTATCCTGCTATAGTCTCATTCTCCTGGCTGCTATTTTCTGGCACACCCTTGGTATTCCCTCATACAGAATCTTGTTGGTAACATGTACACTCTTGCTGATTGTATGTTCTGCATGCAACATCCTGGCGTAGCACCCATCTAGAGACTTCTGCAGGGTTGTCTTCAGGTTCCAGCATTCACTGCCGTATAGAAGAACAGACTCCACAATTGCGTAGAAGAAGCTGAGTAGATTTCACAGGGGAGATAGGAGGTTGGAGGTCCATACATTGGTCATGCCGTTCAGGGCCCTCCATGCAAATGCCTTCCTCACTTTCAGATCTTGCTCGAATGAGTTGACCCATGAGCCCATGTACTTGAAGTCCTAGTGTAAGTACTAGTGTAAATATAAAGTATTCACCAAGGACAGTGACAGCTTGGAGGTTCTTCATGTTTGAGCGAGTGAGCACGTCATCCTGACGTCACATTGAACTGTGTGAATGTAGCCTGGGTACAGTGTAGCCACTGTAGCTAACCACACTCAGACCCTCAGCGAGCTAGCCAGGAGGGGGTACAGATGTGGTAGCCACGCACGCACGCACACATGCACGTGCGCGCACACACGCACACACACACACACACACACACACACACACACACACACACACACACACACACGCACACACACACACACACACACACACACACACACACACACACACACACACACACACACACACACACACACACACATATACACATTCATTAAAAAGGACATGATTTGAAATATGGACATACACGGTTGCTGCTTATGTGTATCACATGCACACACCACACACATCCACATGCACACAGAATTCTACACCTTGTGGGGTAAATCAGTCTTTGGTGTGCTCCAGGGTTTGGGATTTTGCCATTTGAAAGGAAGCAGAGACAATAAAGTGCTGTCTGAATTATCTTCATGTTCTCTCAACCCCAGCTGTGATTAAAACCAGCACATACTGTTCTCAGCATTCGGAGAGTATATAGTCTAACTTCAGGCCAGGAAAGCAGGGTTGCAGTTAACGGATTAAATTCCCAACACTGCCTGTGAGAATATGATCATGAACGAAGAATGAGTATATGGCCTCAGCAGTCACTTTGAGCAAGGCATTCTAACTACTCGTGTAATGTGCTATCTTGTCACTTTATTATTATATATATTTTTAAAGAAATGTTGACTATTATCGACTGTAACAACATTATGACATGCCAAAAAAGGATGCCAGGTTGAAAGTGGTTACATTTTACAGTTGTATTAATGTGCTTTACAATGATTTTGCATGTGGGAGTTTTTTATTTTAAAGTTACAGGATAATAGATTATGTATGACAAGTTGGAATGATTTCACATTGAAAACATACAGGCAGTTATACTGCATGACTTTGTTTAAAATGTTGGTCTTCCTCCAAACAGACAAGGCCTCGCGCACCCCTTCTGAACATTGGGGCGGGATGTTGAAAATGAGCATCAACTCTCAGCAACCTTTCCGTGAATAGATCTAGATTTACAATATAAAAAACTGTACAGTCCTCTTGTATGTTAACGGTGCGACTGTAGTGTACACATGGAACCAGCATCCATTTGCTTCCATTTGTACACTCAGAAGTGATGGAGGTCCTTGAAATTAAAATGTGTGAGTAAAGGGTCTTGAAAGGGACAAGATAACACTAGCAAAACAGTTATAGTTCATAATGAAAATGTTCCGATCCAGTTCTGAACTAATTATTCAACACCATAATTCAACACCATATATGACCACAATTTCCGAGGGGGGGGGGGGAAATATTGACTTTGATATTTGTATCATTGTACAATAATGATCAAATATCTTCCATCATCATCATCATCATCATCATCATCATCATCATCATCATCATCATACTATAATTCAGCGAATGGTGGCCGTGGGGGGTACTGCGCCCGGTGCTTTTAACGCATTATCTCATCATTAACTGCACGCATCATTCCCACTTTTCACACAGGCATGGACCATAATTATATGGAGGGCGTAACGGAGCCCTTTTTCCCATTTGACACATTAATGATTAATAATCAATTTATTAGTGATTAACCTCGCACCTCCGTCCCTTAGCGACACCTGCATCACAGGCCACCGTTATCACCGTTACCCCACTGGAATGCTTCCTCTAGCTACCGCTGCAACACAAAAAAATGTGCCCTATACAATTTGGCGCCGCGTGTGTTTATCCGTCTGTCGTATCCGTCTGTCGTCTATGTCGTCTATCTCCGACCGAGCCACACTATTGGCACACATATCTCCATGCAAAACAAAATTTGCACGCTCCCAGAATGCGCCTAGGCTACATTTTACCGATGTATTTCACTGTTCAAATATTGTTTTTACATCACTCCAACCCCCTCAGGCCAGGAGGCGGTGTGTGTGTGTGTGTGTGTGTGTGTGTGTGTGTGTGTGTGTGTGTGTGTGTGTGTGTGTGTGTGTGTGTGTGTGTGTGTGTGTGTGTGTGTGTGTGTGTGTGTGTGTGTGTGTGTGTGTGTGTGTGTGTGTGTGTGTGTGTGTGCGTGCGCGCGCGCGCGCGTGTGAGAGAGGGACGCTAAAACTGTCAACACTTCTACTAAAGAAAGAGGCAGCGATGGCGCCATAAGTCCATATCCATACATTCGGGGACATAAATTGCGCAAAATACTTTTAAACTTTTAAACCGCAGCAGCTTACTGCATTCTCCTAGCTGTTGCTAAGCTACATTAGCATAGGAACGGAACCACAACAGTGTTGGGCAATCACCAGGGTTGCCACATTGACTGAGAGGGAAACAAGCAACCAGGTCTATGAAAATGTTAACAGGCCAGATTAAGTCAGAAAATCCGAAAATAAATCTACAATAAGCAACAATATAGCTGACTGTCAAACATCATTGTCCAATGTTGTTTCAGAGCAGTGGTTCTCAAACATTTTCATGTCATGGACCACTAATATTCTATATATTATATATAATATATATTTACTATATATATATTTGCTGTTCATATATTCAGAACGGGTAAGGACTAGTATACCTAATTGATCCATTTCCCTGTCAGATTCAGTTCCGTACACGTGGTTATTTTAATCTTGTTACATTGAACAGACGTCCCAACGTCCATTTCACAGCAACTTGATGTGTGACAATTACTATAATAATGTGTGAGTGTGTCTCAGGAGATGCTGCGTTGAGACTTGCCTCACATGCTTTTGCGTGCGTGCGTGCGTGCGTGCGTGCGTGCGTGCGTGCGTGCGTGCGTGCGTGCATGCGTGCGTGCGTGCGTGCGTGCGTGTGTGCGTGTGTATGTGTTTAAGCTTCCCACCTGCAGAGCCCTAAGAGCATATTAACCACTTAGGGCTCCATTTTCGTCTGATCTTTCTAAATATACTGTGATTTAGCAGTGGTGAAGGGGTGTTCCCCCACTAAAGTTGGTATTTAGGTTACCTGTCTAAATCCCTAAAACACCTCCGTTACCCGTTATATTATGCATAGGTGTGGTTTGCGCATTACAATAATTAAACCAATCACCAGTCCAGTTGCCATTGCCTTTAAGAGATCCCAGATCTGTTGCCCGTTATGCCCAGTTCTATATTGCTTCATAGCCTTACGGTCTATTACGGCCCATGGAAGAGCGATGTGTTGCTGCCTTGAAGTCTTGATGCATCCTGCTCCCCCCCCAACCCCCCTAAGTGCCGTTTTTCTTTTTTTCTTTCTCCCACCCCACAGAGCCAAGAACACTCGTCTTTTCAATGAGTCACAACTCGCTCAAATCTCACTCATTTTTCATTTCATTTAATTTCTGTGTAAATTACGAAATTAGTGCTTTCATTTAAGATCGTGCGTGTAGGCCGTCTCTACGGAATGGTATGAAGCGAAAAGCAAAGTTCGGTAAATAGATCGCATTTGCTGCTGATGAACTGAAGCGCACGCTGCACAATGCCTGGCACAAATAACTTATTTGACTATACAATTATATGGACACAAGGAAGTGGCAGGGCACTTGCTTCTACTGATTATAGGAAAATTACAAAGAGATGCATAGGAGAATAAGGAGAGATGACAGCCCGCACTAGCGGACATCTCCATGCAGGCGCGCGGTGCCCCGTGCGCGCCACTCTTTACCAAACTAATTTGGCATTACGGGTGCTTTGAAACTATCGCTTTCCCAAATGTGTTTGACCAAAATAGCAATTTCGGGGAAAGTGTGCCAGCACGCTCATGACCACACCTCTAGGCGCAAATACCGGTGTCGGAAAAAAGGATAGCGGGTGACACTGGACCAAAATACCGTTAAGGGACAGAGGAAGCTCCTATCCTGCTACCCTAATAGACAGGGGTGCATGAGCACCTGGCCGTTCATTCGTGCTCTATCTCCGACCAAGCCACACTTCCACCACACATCTCTCTATGCAAAATAAAACCTGCACACTCCCACAAAAGACATAGACTACATTGCATTCGCCAAAAATGTCTTCTTTACTGTTTAAATATTACTTTTCTGAAACACGCTATTCTTGCTCAACCTCAACAGCCTACGTCAGAATCGTCATGTTGGCGTCTACTACGCCAACTACGTTCACTTAATGGGGCCAGTCCTTCACAGTGACACACGCGTTAGATGAACCACGCGACCGGGATGGTTTCTACCCCTCAATGTCGTGCCTACTCTACACTGCCATCCCAAGTCCCCTCCCCCTTTCACTGCTCCTGTGTGTGACCTGTGAACTACTCTCTGACTGCACTGTGGCTTGATTTATATGTGCGAGGTTGAAATGTAATGCACATAAATTAATTATAGGTCCAGCAAGCAAATCATGATTGTCTGTTTGTGCTCAATAGGTCACCATCACATTCCGATTTTAGGTGTTGTGTTTTCTATGACATTTATTTGGGCCAGTAGTTTCATATCTATCCTTTTTCCGACCAACACAGAACATGCTAACGGTGTTAGCGCGTTAGCATCCATCTTGCTTTTGATTTATATGTGCGAGGTGGAAATGTAATGCACATAAATTAATTATAGGTCCAGCAAGCAAATCATGATTGTCTGTTTGTGCTCAATAGGTCACCATCACATTCCGATTTTAGGTGTTGTGTTTTGTATGACACTTTGGCCAGTAGTTTCATATCTATCCTTTTTCCTTTGACCAACACAGACCATGCTAACGGTGTTAGCGCGTTAGCATCACACAGCTTACAGCGTCAGTGTTGCATGAATACTTTCAACCATGACAATGCCGACTACTTTTGCTACACACACTTCCCAAGGATTATGGAGATGTCTTTATTTATTTTTTAAGGTTGAGAAATGAAATAATTATGGTCGTTTCTAATCTCAGCATTTCACAAGAGAAAGACGTGGATGCCTTTCGCTGCGCTGTTGGCGTTGCCATGTCTCATAGAAACAAGTAAATAGGTCTTTAAAAAGAATCCCAAAACAAGCGCATATAACAGGGGTCTGTAACCTATTTTAAATGAAGTGCCATGTTTTTATTTTCTAGATAGTGAGTCAGCCACAAGCTCACATCACAACAATAATCCATGTAATAATCACAATAACAATACTAATAATAATAATCATAATAATCCTGCTACCCTAATAGACAGGGGTACATAAGCACATGGCCGTTTATCCAACAGCTTTCTCCGACCCAACCACACTTTCACCACACATCTCTATATGCAAAATAAATTCGGCACACTCCCAGAATACATATAGGCTACATTTCATTGAAAGAAATGTCTTAATTACTGAATAAATATTACTTTTGTCAACCACGCCATTGTTGCTCAACATCACCAGCCTACGTCAGAATCGTCATGTTGGCGTCTACTACGCCAACTACGTTCACTTATTGGGGCCAGTCCTTCACAGTGACACACGCGTTAGATGAACCACGCGACCGGGATGGTTTCTACCCCTCAATGTCGTGCATTTGCTGCGCCCTTCTAATGCTGCGCCACGCCTACTCTATACTGCTCCATGCGACTCGAACAGCGTCAGCAGCAGCAGCTCCGAGCCTCCGTCAGAAAGGCTGCCCACAGCACTGCACAGCCCCACACCCAAATGAATCGAATGAATGAATAAGGCGCTTATATCGCTATTGCTCAGTGGATGGGACATTTACATTAAAAGCAATCGGATGGACGCGTGGATAACGGCATGGTTGTGTGCAATCGGAGGGAAAGCTTCCATAATCCATATAGCTTCCATGCTAGCTGCTTCAGACACAGGGGAGGGGAGGGAGAAATAGTGCGAAATAGCGCTTATGCAACAATTACCCTAAAACACAAACACCTCAACTCGATGTCATTGTGAATAAGAATTTCGAGCGAAATAATAATTTTTGGAAGGACACTTTCACCCAGTATGAAGCTAAATGTGGAAGCCGTGTGTGTCACACCAAAACGGCTGACCTATAGAATCCTGTAACCAGCCTCTCGCACTGCCTGCGAGTTGGCTCCGTCTTATGAGCAAATTTAGAACTTCCGGTCTGACAGCTAGCAGATTTAAGACATCCGGTTGCTTTCAGAATAAAATAAGATTATTTAATTCGTTAATTAAATAATTTTTACATTACATTATTAGTATTATTATTACATTACAGTTATTGTAAAGACACACATTATGTTTCTGTGTAAAAATAAGTAATTAAATAACATAAAAAAGTTATCTAAATGGATAAATGCTATTCACTGGAGTGCATGGACTTTATAAAGTGGACACTGGACAAAAGACGGCTCCGCCAGGCAACTATCTGGACATACCCACGCGTTTGGGAAGATGTCCTCTACCACCCCACAGTCTCCGCTAAGCGGGAGAGGTGTAAAATTCACAGCAGCAGAGCTTCTACTGGGGTCAATGCAAAAAAATGTACCGTTTCCGGACCCAGAATGGACACTGGACAAAGAGGCCTCCGCGAGGCAACTATCTGGACATACCCACGCGTCCGGGGAGATGTCCTCTACCACCCCACAGTCTCCGCTAAGCGGGAGAGGTGTAAAATTCAGAGCAGCAGACCTTCTATTGGGGTCAACACTCAAAAAGGTGCCGTTTCCAGACCCAGAATGGACACTGGACAAAGAGGCCTCCGCGAGGCAACTATCTGGACATACCCACGCGTCCGGGGAGATGTCCTCTACCACCCCACAGTCTCCGCTAAGCGAGAGAGGTGTAAAATTCAGAGCAGCAGAGCTTCTACTGGGGTCAATGCAAAATAAATTACCGTTTCCGGACCCAGACTGGACACTGGACAAAAGACGGCTCCGCGAGGCAACTATCTGGACATACCCACGCGTCCGGGGAGATGTCCTCTACCACCCCACAGTCTCCGCTAAGCGGGAGAGGTGTAAAATTCAGAGCAGCAGACCTTCTATTGGGGTCAACACTCAAAAAAGTGCCGTTTCCAGACCCAGAATGGACACTGGACAAAGAGGCCTCCGCGAGGCAACTATCTGGACATACCCACGCGTCCGGGGAGATGTCCTCTACCACCCCACAGTCTCCGCTAAGCGAGTAAATGGGTGCTTATATTTCTATGTGAAATGTGGTGATGCTGGCATCACAATAGATGCCAGCATCACGCTGCCTCCCTCTAATAAGCACATTTACAACTTCCTGTTTGGAAACCGAAACAGATGCTTCTGACATTTGCCTGTGCGTGCTTAATCGTTGTACTTCTGAACACATTTCCCAAATCTCAGTGATTTATCCACACATCGCTCTGTGTGTGTGTGTGTGTGTGTGTGTGTGTGTGTGTGTGTGTGTGTGTGTGTGTGTGTGTGTGTGTGTGTGTGTGTGTCGCGTCGCCCTCCAGCTGCAATTGCGAGTGTGCGCTGTGTGCAGGGCACACTACTGAGTTTACAACCACAGCTGAAACATGAAGTGGAGTCTGTCAATTCCCGCAATTTCCTTCTTCCCATATTGCGCTGCAACGACACTAGGATTGAGCCTCCCGAAGGGGGGCGAAATTCTAGTATTCCTAATTTTCGGGCAGCGGCTGCCACGTCGCGGGTAAAGGCGGCGACGGAATTGGAGCCCTTAATCTCTAGTGTTAGAGAAACAGACTTGAGTTATATAACTGTACTGTACAGTTCTGTCTACACCAAATCTCTTCGCCATTAATCTATAAGCTCACAGTGTGTTAAATGTTGGGGTTAAAAGGGGTCAAAGTACATTATGAGTGACTGGACTAGTGTCCAGTATGTTACGCTGAAAAACTCTTACTAGACATACTAGCTCTCTTCCATATATAGTGAAGGTCACTGACAGTTAGAGAAGAACTGTATCACACTCAAAGTGGAGTCCGAGGACCCCCTGGGCCTGGGGTCCTTGAAAGGGTTTCATGTAGTTCCAGCAAAATTAGATAAATACAGCATCACAATCAGTTGAACTGCCTGAACCCCATTTTATACTAAAAAAATATCAGATCTATAAGCTCACAACGCGTCGTGTAGATCTGCTATTTTATTATTATTTTCTCACAAAAATGGACAGATAGTGAAAAACAGAACTACAATTAAAGGACCACTTCACCACTTTTCAACCTATCTTCATATAATAGGTCCTCACTAATAATCATGAAAGAATGGCGCAATTTTTTCTACTCGGTCTGTGTCTCATAGGAGGGCTGTGGGCAGTTCAGAAACCGTCTTCCAGTGACATCATCGATGGGGAATACAAGTTAATAGAAACTGCAGGCTTTTTAGTCCTGAAAAGTTGCAATGCGGAAATGGAAGCCATCGTTCTCACGATAAAGAAAATCTAAACATTTTTGTAAAGAAATCTTGTTTAAAAAGAAATCTGCCTAATCATGATGTCACTGGAAGACAGTTTCTAAACTGCCCCCAGCCCTCCTATGAGACACAGACTGAGTAGAACACAATCGTGCCATTTTATCATGATTATTAGTGAGGACCTATTATATGAAGATAGGTTGAAAAGTGGTGAAGTGGTCCTTTAAGGAATAACCTTTATTGTCTATGTCTTGTCTGTTTCTTGAACGGTGACGTCATGGACGCAAAACAAATTTCAGTGCAAGCTGACAATAATGTCGTATCGTATCGTATCGTATCGTATCGTATCGTATCGTATCGTATCGTATCGTATCGTATCGTATCGTATCGTAGACATGTTTTAACACAAATGTTCTCTTCCTGTGTCCCTGCCACAAAATCTTTTCAAATCGAGGTCCGAAGCCTAAACATACAGTACATTTGGTGGTCCTTGGGGTGAAACCATTCTCGAACCACGGCTATAGAGTTCTGAAAGCATGGCAGCGTTCCCATGCTTGACTAACCCTGTTAGGATTAGGCGGAACCAAAGAGTTGGGTGCCTCTTGTCTCCTTGTTGCTTATTATGTAATGCTCACATTTGTCATGGATTATTACTTTTGTGGAGTCCAACTGTGACCAACGCTTCAACAGGAACAGGCGCGCCGTTTAGATTTTTCTTTTAGTTTTTAATCACCAAATCCTCATAGTTTTTCTGTTCTCTCAGGCGAAGAAAGGTATTGGTATATTTCAAGCTAAAAGTACATAGCCGATCCAGGTCAACTATACCAATTCTAAGTTGGGTCTGGTGACCTCCAGGGGTCCTTGAGGGGGTTCTATAGGCGGTCCCAAGCTAAATGACTGATAGTTTTGAACCAAATGGAACCTTATGGGTTTGTATAGGCTAACTCAGAGTGAAAATAGCAGTGAGGGTTTTACATTTTAGATTGGGCTCCCAGAGATAAAATAAAAGATCTGACGCCTAACTTGACCTAATGTGTGAATATTAAATAGGGTATGCACATGCATAAAGTGAGTGTCAAATTGAGTGTTTAATGCAATCAGACTTTTCGACTTCTTGCCGCTCAGTAGGCATTCCCGCATAAATTCCGGGTATGATGATGATGTCACACTCATACCCTCTAGTGATAGTTATCATTCATAATAGTGTTTTTTCTGTTTTATTTTCTCATAGCGTCAAATTTACATATTGGTTGTTCAGTTTGACCCACCAGTTTTGGAGATATGACTTATAGAGTAATGTCAACAACATGACAACATGAATTCAATTGTATGCCATATACCACATGGATATGATACATATACCACCTATAAAACAATCTATAAATAAGACGCCTGAGGGCATCCGCCTGGGTGACAGTAGACTGGTGGGCAAGCGCTGGTGCTTTGGCATGGGGAGTCAGATCAACATATGGAATTAATTCTGTATACTGGCCATACAGTATATGGAGCATGTCTTGAGTGTACAGGGTTTGATGAGGTGAGATCAACATAATTATGGTCAGCTAGCATGTAGTGAACGCAGAATAATTCGAATGATTTGTATACATTTGGCGTGTGAGATGGGACATTCTACATAATGAGTACTTTTATTTTGATGCCCATACTTTTATGGTAAATGACAAATGGACCACCTGATGTACTGTGGTGTACTGTGGTGTGAGTTAGCTTGAAGTGAATGAGAAACAGACTATTTATTAGTGGGAGTATAATATGAATGAACTATTAGCGAATGAATGGGGGGTTCGGTGGGGAGAGCTAATTAGAAGTATCCTCTATCCTGCCTTCCATGTCGTAATTTACCATCGCTGCACTGGATTAGCCAAAAAATATCACTTACCCTAGAGTAAAAATATAAACATTCTCTGAAAGCTGCACGCGGCCCACCTTTCTGAACTTTCAAGTTGCACCTCACCTTCACATCTTCATGCCCCCTTAGTTGTTCTACAGAAACAGTCAAAATGCTTCTATGAATTTTCTGTCTATTTTTTTTAAGTGACTCTACTTCTGTCCACAGAAAGATGAAGTGGATGACATTCCCATTGAGCTGAGCAAAGTTCAAAGCGTCAAGGTCAGTCAAATCCAGTATATCATTGCTGCAAGAATCCTTGTATCTCTATTAGTCATTTATGTGATGTGTGATTATTCTGGTATCAATTGCCTGCTATATGAATTTGGTATTTTCTTGGTTATTTGATTGTGTAATTAATATAATTTGATGGGTTTGAATAGAGGTCTCCTCCATCCTTGGAATGGAATGATTTGTGGCTTCAGGGCAGGGTAAGGGGTGATAAGTAATGGGCGACACCCTCCTGACAAGGACAAGGTGAGACAGGGAAGCGTCAGAAATAAATAATAATTAGTTTGACACAACTTTCAGATCTCTGTGATTGGGGGTGGTGTTGCAGTCTTTTGTTGAATACCTGCATCTCTTTTTGTTTGACCAACTGGCTTTATTTATTTGTTTGAAAGGCCACAATAATCTCCATATGACTTTTTTCATAAATGAATAACCTATTTTATACTTCATCGCATGATAGTGTTTCGCGCAAAAGTAGTGAAATTACCCCATGTACAAGCTTTATACACTATTTTCACTATCACTGATATTGAATGAATATTTCAGGAAAATCCGTGAACTAAATGTCCCATTTAGAGCTTAGGCTAGATTTTAAAAACACATTCTAAATCCTGACCTGAACCAAAAGGGGTTCCCGGATTGAATTTGTACTAAGTACAAAGCAATTTTCGCTTGCAGTTGAGTAATATTTGACCAGGAGTATCTATACTTTTCTTTGACTCAAGTACTGCATGGGGTACTTTGTCCACCTCATATAACCTGATGAGGCCAATTATTTTGGCACACGCACACAAACCTGCTTTGTTATGTTATGCTTGTCTGTTTCACTTTAATGTGGATCCCTCGAGCTCAACAATATTTTTTCATGTTTTAATACATTCAAACCTAAACACATGACAATGGAAAAATGCTCGTATCCAACAGAACAGTTGTGTGTCATGACGTACAGTCAGAGAATATGGAACAGAGATATCCATATCAGTTTCTCAAAAAAAGCGTACAGATTTCTAAACCACTCCAGTGGAGCGGTTCCTAACCTTCCCAAACCCCAATCTGGATCAGTGCCCACTTGAACATGTGAAAGTGTCTGACCATCTGGTCAGATGTGGGTGGACCACATGCAAAATTATCTCAGGATATAGGGAAAAAAGATACAGTATGCCCCCTTGTTTTCTCCTCCTGGGTCTGTCCTCCTCATCTTAACCTATATGTGTGCTAGGTGGTAGCTAAGAAGCGCAGAGAGAGGGGTCTGCCCCGGGCCTTCGAGATCTTCACAGACAGCAAGACGTACGTGCTGAAGGCCCAGGACGAGAAACACGCTGAGGAGTGGCTGCAGTGCCTCAATGTGGCCGTGGCCCAGGCCAGAGAGAGGGACAATCGAGAGGCCACCACTTACCTGTGACAGGCCAGAGAGAGGGACAACCCAGAGGCCACCACCTACAGTACCTGTGACAGGCCAGAGAGAGGGACAACCCAGAGGCCACCACCTACAGTACCTGTGACAGGCCAGAGAGAGGGACAACCCAGAGGCCACCACCTACAGTACCTGTGACAGGCCAGAGAGAGGGACAACCCAGAGGCCACCACCTACAGTACCTGTGACAGGCCAGAGAGAGGGACAACCCAGAGGCCACCACCTACCTGTGACTGACCACCAGCGGAGGCATCTGCATGTCGTGGGGGAGGTCCAGGGACCCCACGCTGGAACACTAGAACACTAAACACATTTGTGTTATGCCATCACTAAACACGGGTATATTTTACCCAATGTCAAATATTCCATAAAAAATATATAATCCAGCAATACATGGCAACTTGAGGTACCAGTACTCTTCTTTAATATTTCATCATGACTTTTCACAAAAAAAACTAAAAATAGATATCATGGGGGGCAAACTCGGTGATATATTCCTAAATACAAAAAATGGAGCTGGGAACTCCTCCTTTGGTCCATTGTGCTGTCCGGGTGAAAATCACCCGTGTTTAGTGTTCTAGGGTTATTACAGTATCAAAGCAAATGTATAATTGGGCTAATTAGAAAATAGCAGATTTACAAGCTTGTAAATCGGAAAATGTTTGAAGAGTTCAATACGTGTGCACAGTGCACGCTTGCACACACACACGCACACGCGCACACAGTGATAGTGGTATTAACATAACAAAATATTACAAGATATAAATATTACACACTGCATTGCAAACTCCTGTGACTCACACATTACAGTACCTCAATTGACACAATCAAAATTGTAAGTGTTGATTTGAGTTCATATATAGGACCAAGTGGACCCTTATGGGTTTGTAACTCATGAGTGTACAAATGGGACCAAATGGAACCTTACGGGTCCATTTCTAAATGATCAGAGTTGAATTAACACTCTTTTTAAGTGCAGCTCACTAGTACCCTAATGCAGTGGTTCCCTAATGAACACTCTTTTTAAGTGCAGCTCACTAGTACCCTAATGCAGTGGTTCCCTAATGAACACTCTTTTTAAGTGCAGCTCACTAGTACCCTAATGCAGTGGTTCCCTAATGAACACTCTTTTTAAGTGCAGCTCACTAGTACCCTAATGCAGTGGTTCCCTAATGAACACTCTTTTTAAGTGCAGCTCACTAGTACCCTAATGCAGTGGTTCCCTAATGAACACTCTTTTTAAGTGCAGCTCACTAGTACCCTAATGCAGTGGTTCCCTAATGAACACTCTTTTTAAGTGCAGCTCACTAGTACCCTAATGCAGTGGTTCCCTAATGAACACTCTTTTTAAGTGCAGCTCACTAGTACCCTAATGCAGTGGTTCCCTAATGAACACTCTTTTTAAGTGCAGCTCACTAGTACCCTAATGCAGTGGTTCCCTAATGAACACTCTTTTTAAGTGCAGCTCACTAGTACCCTAATGCAGTGGTTCCCTAATATTTTACGTCAAGACCCAAAGAATAAATCTATCTGCCCCCAAAACCCAAACTAGTAAAATACTAGTAAAAACTTTTAGATTTTATGATTTTTTTCAAATTGTAATAATAATAATAAGGGTAGTAATAATAATAATAATAATAATAATAATAATAATAGTACCACTGATGTAAACTAACTGTTTATTTCAACTTGGATGAATGGGGACCAACTATATAGGTAAGCTGTATGTAAGCTAAGCAGACTGTCTGTAGCTACTAAAAACAAAACAAGCAAACCTTACTGTGTGAACATTAGTTAGTTAGTGGGATGTTATGAGAAACAGCAAGGACCAATCAAATCAAACCAACCACTCTACACAAGCAGTGATTGGATGGCGAGTGAACTTAACAATGACCTTTGCCGCGAACCGGGACCCAGAGGAAGCTTCCGGTCGGAGCCTTGTTCTTGCTTTGGGGGGGTTTGTGTAGACGACTGAGCTGGGACTGGAACGCTGTGATTTATATTCAGCAATAAGGATAAGCATTAGAGATGCAGAGCCCATAGGGAACGTGTAGCAATAAAAGTGAACAGGGTTTTCTTGGAGCAGACAAGAAAACAGGGAGACTAGTCTAATGGACAACAGATGAGAGGAGCACGCCATCCTGGAAACTCCCCCATATATCTGTGTGTTTGTGTGTGTGTGTGTGTGTGTGTGTGTGTGTGTGTGTGTGTGTGTTAGGGCTTTAAGCAACTAGTCGACTATTCAACTAGTCAACTAGTAAAATCCACTAGTTGACCTTGTTGATACTAGTTGACTAGTTGATAAGAAAAGTTTTTTTTCTTTTTACATAATAGGTAAAAAAAATCGACGTAAACTAGGCAACTAGTAAAGATCGAACACACATTCACACACCGATGGCGGAGGAAACCATGCAAGGCACCAACCTGCACAATGGGAGAGCATAGGGGTTCAGTATCTTGCTCAAGGACACTTCGACACTAACTCTTTTGTCAAGTGGTTATACTCACTTCCAACCTGGCATATCTATTTGGCAAGTCATTATAGGCAACAAATATTAATTCAAACTCTAAACAAACGAAGAAGCAAACAATGATAACTTATCGACAGTCAAAACTAGAGCTTGTAGATCAGCTATTATATCACTAATTGTCGTAAAATTAAGTATATAGGGTTTACGTGTGTGTGTGTGTGTGTGTGTGTGTGTGTGTGTGTGTGTGTGTGTGTGTGTGTATGTGCGCGCGTGCGTGCCGATGTATTTGTGCATTTATGCACCTCCGTTTTTGAGTGAGAATGTGTATGCGTGTTTGCATGCGTGTTTGTGTGTATTTATGCCCCTGAGTGTGAGAATGTGTACACGTGTGCGTGTGTGTAAAGCTGTTGTTCAAACGTCTCTCTCAGAGCAGTGAAATATGGCAGTCAGTTTGTATGTATTGAAGAGCACAGGCCATGTGTCGGCCTTTAGCGAATGAGAAATGTCTGAAACAGTCCAGCCACCTTGCTATAATGAGCTACGTCTGCTTGGTTGTTGTTAAATGGTTCAGTTTTAGGCCACATATCACAAAGGGAAAAAAAGACTCTTGAAGTTAATTAGTGGTTTTCCTGAGGGTTCAGAGCCATGTGCCAGCTCAGTCTTGTTGATTTAAGATTTTTCTTTTTTTGTTTGAGAAGGTCCCAGAATGACTGTGATACCTTACAGACTTTTTCTTTTTAAATATACTGTTTATACTTTTAAGAAAAATGTTTATCAGTTTGGGGCTTCTAAATGTTTGAGGTTTTTGATGTTTAAACCGTTAAATTGGATCAAATGAAAATGAATGTCCAATTGTTAACATGTCTATTACAGTTCCTGCTGCCTAAAATGCTCTTTCAATAGGTTTCTTCTCTTAATGTTTTTTCCTCTTTTGTTTTCCTCCTCTCTCTCCTCCTCTCCTGCCGTTAGCTCTGTGTAGCGTATTCTTAATGTACACCAGGTCATGTTTATTCATATAGCCAGCCAAGGAGCCACGGCCTCTGGCAGTATGTTAGTAAAACATTGTAACTCACTTACATTTGACCCACTGACCAAGCTAGCGTTGCTTGATGCAAACACATGCACAATTTCTTTGCCTACTTGAAGTGGTGTGTTCATGGCAAGGCTGTTATGTTCTGTGAATTTGCCATAGAAAGAACTGTAGCGATGTACCCACTAACCCACCTGACTCGACCTTAAACAGGTTAAATTCCTGTATTAGCTACCTTCGTCTGTTTCAAATTTTGGTGAAATGTGTTATTGAATACTGCTTATCTGGGTCAGGCCAGTCACCTCTTTCCCTACCGAAGAAGTCCTCCATTTCAACATGAACAAATTGAATGTGAAATTATGTAAAAAGAATGTTTGAGGTGCGTTTCATGTAGCTCCTGAAAGATATAGATATGGATAGATCTACCTACGAGATAAGGCAAAGGAAGTGCTCCTTGCGTGTCTTTCTCCCAAACAGTGAACATGCACTGAGACGTTATTTAGCTTGAGGTCTGGTCTGGTTACTGCGTCCTAAAGCTCTAGTGGTGTCAATTGTATACAGCCAGTCATAACACTGCCTTTCCCACTGGGTCAGGTTACCTCTGTTTGTTGGTCTAGCCCACTTCAGTCACTTGCCTGCCAGAGAGTTCTCCACCTCTCTCTCTCTCTCTCTCTCTCTCTCCCCCCCCCCCCCCCCTCCTTGGGGTGCATGTGATGAACCTGCATCTCCTGATCATTTGTGTTTCTCCGTCTCCTTTTTTTTTTTTTTTACCTATTTCTTTATTCTTCATTTCTGACCCACATGCACAGCTGGCTATAAGCTCCTCAAATTGAAACCGAATTCCCATGCACAGACAACACTTCTGCTTAAAGCATTCCCAATGTCTAATACAATTAAATTCCCCCCATAATCCAATTTATTTCCTAAGACCTTTCACCATAATATTGTGTTACGTAGCAGCAATGTGTGCCATACATCAATTAATGTCAACATTTGAACAATTTCTCCTGTCATTTAGGGTGTGTGACACCATCAAAACAACGGATCAGATGTTTGTTGTTTGGACATTTTATATGCAGCCACTTGTAGCACGTCTCCTCGCCCTGCCAAACATACACCAGTCCAACGTCAACAGTTTATCTTCTGGCAAAATACAAGACACTGCCACACTGAATCTTATATCACATGACTCATGTGATATAAGCTTCAGAAAGTCTGTCGTTCACTCAGAAAGTACCGCTTTTTTTAATTCGCTAAGGCTGCGTTGATTCTAAACTGTTTGAAGTGAATGTCCAGTCGATGAACGTCAAAGCTGTCACAAAGTAACCATTTGAACACTGACATCTTGGCCTATAGTTTTCGAACCTCGAGGGCCGACTCTGAAGCCAAAATTAATTTGAACTTTTTGTCTTTCCGTATTGTTTTCATCACGTGAGAGTCATGTACGTGTCTTTATCAGGGGCTCTGGGCCACCGTCCTAGGGCACCGTTTCCCAAACAGTGCCCCCTCTTTGTTTCACGGATCAATTTGTTTTTTTTATTAAATATATTCTTTGGGGCTTTTTTTTTGCCTTTATTTGACAGATGATAGTAGGTATAGACAGGAAAGGCTGTAAGGCTGGCTTACCAGACAAGGTGCCTGGACAGGCCACAGATCAATTTGTAAAAAAATCTATTTTACATAAATTACATAAATAAAAATTATAATTATTAAGAAGTAGTGAACATAGCCGATGTACAAGCTCGCAAAGCTTGTATAGCTGCTATTTTCATTCGTTTGGGTCTCGGGGAAAACACCTAATCACTCTTTTGCGTCTTGTCCTGAAATGCCCTAGGGGTCTTCAGGTGTACTGTAGCGTAGGGAACCACAACCTTAGGGGTCCTCTGCTATACTATAGGGGGGTTGCATTTCTCCATTTAGGACACATCATTATAGGCGAACAGACATTTTTCTCAATGGTCACTCGAGACTGACTATGAATCGGTCACTGGTCATCCTAGAACTGGTTCCGTTCAGGTTCCGTTCAGCTTCTTGGAACGGTGGTGCTTTCACAGAACCGGCCCCACAAACCGGGCTTGCATTTCTATCAGTTTTAAGGTAACAATTGTGGTTAGAGAGCACACTGCCTTTTTGGGCATGCCTTTGCCATTGTTTTTATCACATCTGCATCTTCTAACCTGTAGAACAGTGAATAGAATAGTGGTTCCCAGTTCAGGGCAAGAAGAAACAAGTGTTTTTTTGGTTCCAGTTACGACCATTCAACCCGTTCAACCCTGGTGTAAAAGGAGCCAATGCAAATGTGTGGCTGTATAAATTCAGGACTCTTGAACTTTCACATTCAATGGCGCCACCCAGTGGAACAGCCTGGACACTGCAACCAAACTGACTTTAAACTGTTTAAATAATAATAAAAAAATTAGCATTAAGGTGATATTTGTATTTTGTTATGAAAAGTGTTTATTTAATATAGTTTGTATTTGACATGTTTGTATGTGAGGACTACATTGGAAGACCAGGACTTTATTGTGTTTTAAGCATACTACATTATTGAAGAATAACGTTGCAACCTACTTATATTACAGCACACTTGCAGTAGTAACACCTTTTTAAGTGAAGCCTTTCACCATTCACCATTGTTACATGCCAGCCTAGGGCAAACCTCAGATGCAACCAAAATTTGGTGCCAGGTGCCATTATCTTGACACCACAGTGCCCCGACTTGCACATTACTAACCCTAACCCTATCCCTAACTCTAACCGCACACAGAGCCACATAGTCAGAGTAATGGGATGTTGGAGTTATGGGCAGTCCCCCAAAAGGTGGGACTCCCCTCTTTCCAGCTCCCATAAGAACCACCAGCAACAATGATTTGTAGCCTTTTTATGGGTTTCATTAAAAAGCCAGTGACTTCGATCAATAGCCGGATATAAGACGACCCCATTTTCCAAGACTCATTTGTGGAAAAAGAACATTGAATGTCAAATAGTCTCTAGTCCCCGATTATAATACCACCCCGTTCTTTAGGATATTTCCATTGGGAAAAAGACGTTAGTCTTGATATTCAGCACAATAGTGTAGCTAAACATGAACCTAACCTTACCTATCAAAACAAACCATTTCCTTCTCTGTTTCAGGCGTATTTCAACTGTGTGCCTACCAGAAGAACATTGCAGAGCCTCCTCCAAACATGCCCGACAGCTGAAATACGCATTGATTTGAATAATCAGTGTTTCTCAACTGGTTGGGTCATGGCCCAAGAAGTGGGTCGCAAGACATTTTCACATGGGTCACAGATTAATTCATGTGTTGCTATGGGTTCATGACCTGATGAATGAGGACTAGCAGTAAGAAACAGTTGAGACCCACTGATTAATGCAATACCACAGAATTGCATACATGTAGGCCTATACTGCTGTCGCTTTGGAAATTGCCTAGATTAGAATAAACAGGAATATTTAACTCCAGTGTGTCGTTTATTTAAAGTGAATTCCAAGCGTGTGGTTCTATTAATATATAATATAAAAAAAAAGATCCTGTCAGTCTCACACTAGTGGAACCCAACATACGGTAATAGAATCCAATAGAAGGTTGTGTGGTGATGGAAGGCATTTGTGTTCTGCAGGCGTTTTAAATTGTTCACCTATAGACTGTTTCTGTGTCTGTGAATCCATTTGCATGTGAACGCCAGGAAACGGACACCTTTCAGCCATCCGTGAATTAAAACATGTGACTGTGCAAACCAATCTCATCCTCCTGTATCGCAGTATAACTGAGTGCCCTAAGGTTCAATATTGGGGGCCTCATCTTTTCAACATGTACACACTCCCACTGGCTCACATCAGGGAAAACAATGTTACCATAATTCTGCAGACGACACATTACATAACCATAAAGGGGACTAATGGTCCAATAGAACGGTATGCACATGACATCATCATACCATTATGCGGGAACACCTAAGTGGCAAAAAATACTTTCTGGACAGCCCATACATCCAAACAGAAAAGTCCTATCTGATTGCATTAAACGACGTTAAACTGACGTTGTCACTAGTCACTTTACCAATTGATTTGCCCCTCGATTTGCCATTCACTTTATGCATGCGCATACCCTCTATACACACACATACAAAACCCTATACAAAAATATTGAACAAATCAAAAACAGCATGTGGATTAAATATAAAACTGGAGTCATTCTTTTTAGAGCCAAGACAAATGCAATGTAATGTTGGTGCCCAACTTCTAGTACCATGTACCATGCTCTCAGTCTCGGATGTTTAAAATTTTAGCGGTCAAGAAATAGTATTTGAATCTTTTCCCAACGCAACCTTAAGGAGAGCAGTACTGGACAGGCAGATGTCGATTGACTAGCTGTGGCCAAGACGTGACTTAATAGCTTGTTTAAAGCCATTGCTTCGATTGTCTTGACCGTTAAAATGTAAACACATCTGAGAGCAGGGGAGACGACCATTACTTTTTAAGTGCGAAAAGGTAAGAATCAACAATATAATATACCGGTAGTAAACATGCTCACAAGTTTGTGGCTGGGGTGGTGCATGTCCTTGATGTCCCATTTTCAACATAATCTTCACATAATTGGTCCCCACTAATGCTCATGATAATATTGACCCATTTTTGTCTACTTTGTCTGTGTCTCAGAGGAGGGCCGTGGACAGTTCAGAAACCTGCCTACCAGTGACCTCTTCATTGGCATCAAGATTTAATTTTTTTTATTTTACACAAATACAATGGCTTAAAGTTTCTATTAGCTTGGAATCCCCATCGATGATATCAGTGGTTGGCGGGTTTCTGAACTGTCCACAGCCCTCCGCTGAGACGCAGAACGAGTAGACAAAAATGGTGCCGTCTTATAATGAGCATTAGTGAAGACCGTTTATATGAAGGATAGTTGAATATGGCTGAAGTTGTCCTTCAATTTCGCAGGCGCCTGCTTTGCCTTTATTGCATGTTATTCTGTGTAGCGTGTGCTCTGTGTTGTGTCTGACACGACCTGTTCACTTCCAGCGAGTGTTTGGCAGGTTTAATTGGGCCACATCCAAACTTTGACAGGCTTGCTGAGGGCGATGGCACCCTCTATGGCGCCCTCCGGTGCTGGGAGCCTCTCGGTGCTGTAGGCCAGGAGGAGGCACAGCTCAATCTGACACGGTTCGGCCCATGACGGCATGGACAGGTGGACCTTTGACATAAGTCTGTGTCGGTTTGGTCCGGTCTTACTGAAGTCCCCGGGCGTAGGTTGGATCACGTGAGACTGACCGTCTGGATAAAGCACCTGGACTTTAACAGTATTCAGGGGGTCCTGGACGTGTTCCAGCGTGGCATCAATGTCCAGCGCCACCACCAGGCCAGTGACGAACCTCACAGGTTTGTCCGACTTCCCCATCGGCTTGATGGCGATGGCCGCCACTGTCCCTCGCTGGATGTGCGGTGGCAGCTGTGGATGCAGCAGCCCACTGTGACTCAGTGTGCTCTGTACAATGTTAACCTGCTCCACCGGCCCTCGGGAGGATAGTCGGGGCGTCATGTCCAACAGCTTTCCAACGAAACTGTCCTGCAAGTCGGGCAGCTCTGTGGAAAACGACCTTTGAAAAGAGTCCACCTCCTGAACAAACCTCTCGCAGCTTTTGACGAGAGGGTCCATCCCTTGTCTGGTGCGGGCATCAAGCATCAGCTGCAATGCCCTTGCCTGGAGACGAAGGTGATGTATCGTGGCCGTCTGTGTCCTGTCCAACCCACTGTACAGAAACTCCAGTTTATATGTCTCCTCCATGATCTGTCCTATTAATGCTGTTACCGTGGACACGTACTGTTGGAGGATAAGGAGGACAGGCGTGTTCCACAGCCTCTCTTGCAGGGCCTTCATGAGCAATAGCTGACAGCCGAGGTATGTGGCTGTGAAGTCGGCAGCTCCGGCCAGCTCTGGCTGTAGCTCGCCAAGCCTGTGGAGGTCTCGGATGGTGAAGGTCAGCGGGTCCTGTGCTCCTGGCGCCGTCAGGTTCTGTATGGTGCTGAATCGATTCAGGCTCTGCTGGAGGAACAGCTGGCTGGACTCCACGGCACCTGACCCTCTGCTGGAGTCTGCAGACTCCAGACCATATACCTGCTTCCTGCCTGGTAACCTTAACGGGGGTACCAAGTGAGACCGGCTGTCTCTGAGGTAGATGTAGTGCTTGAATGTGTGGTTGGAGAACAGGGCCGGCATGGTGGGACAGGACTTGGCTGCGTTGAACACGAGCACCAGCACTCCAATGTAGGCTGGGTCGTCCATGTTGGGCTCGGGTGTATCTAAGTAGGGGTGCGTTTCGAGCAGCTCTGGGACCAGTGGCAGAACCAGGGTTGGGTGGCGCTCTCCCACCGACTTCAAACACTTCCAGACGGCGTCGCGGTCGTCAGGATACTTCTTGAGGTTTTTTTGTAGATCCCGTAGGAGTAGCTGGATGCACTCTTTGGTGTAGACGTTGGTGTGACACAGCAACTCGTGCAGGGCCTCCCGGATGTCGCGCGACGAGTCGGGCAAAACGGCCAGGACCGTGTCCAGCTGGTCCTCTCTGAGCGTCACATGAGTGGAGAGCTCTCTCAGCGCGTGGATGGACTGGAGTCTCACTTCCTCAATCTCGTCATTGAACATGTCCACCAGGAAGTCCAGGCACTTCTCGGCAAAGCTAGGACATGAGCGTGCCAGAAGGCACAATGACTCCACTGTCGCGATACGCACCTCATACATCTCGTCCTCCAGGCCGTGGACGAAGGCCCCGCAGGCCCCTGAGTCAATCAGGTAAACAGTGTTTTTGTCCATCTTCTCGGTTCTTGGTTCTTTTCTTGCACGCCACCTCCTGCCCGAGGAAAACTCCCCAGTGGTATACAGGTCCCTGACTACCTCGTGGTCTGTACGTTTCTTGCGGAGATCTGACATCAGGTTCTTGTCCAGGGTCTGCTCCAGAAAATGAGGACTGACCTGCAGCATGGAGCCCAGCGTCTTGGCCGCCTGCACCCTGACCATCCAGGACGCGTCGCTGATCATGTGGCTGATCTTCCCAAATGAGTCGTCTACCAGACGGATCCCCTCACTGGATGATGAGAAGGGTACGCTGTGTTCTGGGTAGAGTTGACTGAGCACCCCGACCATCTGCACTGCTGCGGAACGCACCTGTTCATAGTCATCAGACAGGGACCTGCAGGCCGGCTCATAGATGATCTGGCTAATCTTCATTCCTCTCTCCTTCACCTGAAGCATGGCTTTGATGGCCGATGTGCGCACTCTGGGGTCCTGGTCCTCAAAGCATTTGCTGATGATGCTCACTATGCCCCCGGACGTGCCCAGTCCTTTGTTTCCTTTGGCTAGAGGAGGCTTGTCCACAGTGCCCAGACAGCCCAACAGCTCCAAGCCCTTCTTTCTCACGCCAAAATATGTATCCGATAGTTGCTTGCAGGCCACCTCTACGAGCCTCTGCCTAATGGCAGGGCTGTCGGGCAGCTGTGAACCTATGGTCAACAGAGTGCTCAGCAGCTGAGCCAGAACCTGGTGGGACTTCTCGTTGTTGAGGGTGTTGATGACGGTGTCGACGACGCAGTCGGGGCTGAAGCCCTGGGTCCTGGACAGCAAGCCCAGGAGGGAGGCGATCTTCAGCCTCACGGATGTGTCCGTCTCCTTGCGGTGATGCTCCGCCAGGACCCGAATGACGCCTGCGATGCTCCCTGCCCTCACGTCCCTGCGACTGAACGCAAGCAGGGCCTGGACGGTGTCGTATGGGTTTGTGGATTTGCACAGATCATTGCGGAGCGCTGCTTCCTCTGTGGAGCTCATTATTACCGGTTTGCAGTCGTCTCGTGCCTCAGCAAAAGGGACACGGAAACGTCTTGCTGCCGTCTGCGGCTTTCTGGAACCCTGTGCGTTGACATCTTTTTAGACATAATCAGCACATCATCAAATATGATGTCAGTATTGCCTAAATATGGGGTTCCACTTGGCTCCTTTGTGTCTGGATCGCTTTTATGCAATGATATTAATAATTACATGCAGTAAGTGTTTGGAGGCCAGTCTGTGATGTCAATACTGTGATGTTGGCATCTATGATGTCAGTGTTGCGTGTGGCCATGACATCATCACTCACTCACTCATTAGACTGGGCAAAAAAGGGACTTGAACTGACAGATATCTCCATATATGGGTATAAAGGGACAGGTAGACAGACACATATCTCCATATATGGGATCAAGGCACAGACGGGTACTCAGACAAAGCCGCCAATGACACAATAGGCATAGGTGTGAGGGCCGCATAGCAGAAGATTAGCTGCTCACAGACACCCACAGACTGACGGACAGGGTCGAAAACAAAATCTGGCCAAAAGAAAGTCGGCAGCGGCGGTAGCCTATTGTAGTCGCTGGTTTTAAAGAGCACGCTTGAAGACTGCTCAGGGAGTGTCTACATCTTCACGGTGTCTACTTTCTAGGGCGGTGGTTTTCAAACCTTTTTTCATCAAGGTCCCATTATTTATTCTGCATTTACGGACCACCATTTGATGACATTTAGCCTCTGACCCAAAACTTGTTGTGACCTGGGCACTAAGGAGCACAGAGCCAGACTACGCCAATTGCGACCAGGGCACTTAGGCCCGGACACAGAGCCACCAGACTACAAAGTCAAAGATCAAAATAACAATTCTTCTACATTCAGACTTCTTGTAAATTAAGTAATGCAGATGTAATGTAATAATTTAACACTGAGAGTGTAGAATGAAACCATTTAGACATCAGTTTGAAGAGTCAGCTCAGTGGCCTTGTGGTTAGAGTGTCAGCCCTGAGACTGGGAGGCTTTTTTTTTTATTGATTGAAATATTTATTAACAGTTTGTAGAATTACAGTACATTTCAAGCATAGTGTAGAGCAGGGATACTCAAATAGATTTACCTGTGGGCCACATTACAAAAATGGCAAGGGGCCAGGGGCCAGTAGATAAAATTACGACATTAATGATACTTGATAACTTCTCTCTTTCAATTGCTTTATTTTCGCAAAATGTATCAAAGTACAATATGCATGCACACAATATGTAAATAAATAAATGTGTTACATTTTCTTGCATAAACACAAAGAGCTGTTTCCATAACTGCACAAATTATTGCACATAACATGAGTAGCTGTTATAATAACATAACATGAGTAGCTCTTTGCCTGCCTGCCTGCCTGCCTGCCTGCCTGTCTGTCCATGAGTAGTTATTTGTCTGTCTGTCAATGAGTAGCTGTCTTACTGTCTGCCTGTCTATGAGTAGCTGTCTGCCTGCCTGTCTATGAGTAGCTGTCTGTCTGCCTGCCTGCCTGTCCAATTGTCCATGAGTAGCTGTCTGTCTGCCTGTCTGAGTAGCTGTCTGCCTGCCTGCCTAATTGTCCATGAGTAGCTGTCTGTCTGCCTGTCTATGAGTAGCTGTCTGCCTTCCTGCCTGTCCAATTGTCCATGAGTAGCTGTCTGTCTGTCTATGAGTAGCTGTCTGCCTGCCTGCCCAATTGTCTATGAGTAGCTGTCTGTCTGTCTATGAGTAGTTGTCTGCCTTCCTGCCTGTCCAATTGTCCATGAGTAGCTGTCTGCCTGCCTGTCCAATTCTCCATGAGTAGCTGTCTGTCTGCCTGTCTATGAGTAGCTGTCTGACTGCCTGCCTGTCCAATTCTCCATGAGTAGCTGTCTGTCTGTCTGTCTGCCTGTCTATGAGTAGCTGTCTGCCTGCCTGCCAGCCAGCAAGTTGGTTAACAGAAAATAAATTGTTATGGCTGAGTAAAATAAAATACAATAAACACAATTTGCCTGAAAATAGATTACCCAGCTATGACCTTTTTCATGAAAAATAATGAGTAGTGATAAGGCTGACTGAGTAAAATAAAACAATCTACCTGAAAATAGATAGCTATAAGTGAAGAGCAATTTCTGCAATTTCCGCAATTACCATTTCCGCAATTTCCTCAATTTCCATTTCCGCAATTTCCGCAATTTCCAAAATGTCCATTTCCACCATTTCCGCAATTTCCGCAATTACCATTTCCGCAATTTCCATTTCCGCATTTCAATCAAAAATGATGAAAAACGGCGTGCTATAGTATGCCGTACGATATGGGCTATAGCCCACGGTCCAAAATGATGAGAAACGAGGCTAACTTTTTTTTTCAAAATTTCAAAAAACATGGGCTATAACCCATCGTTTTTGTCATTTCGTCATTTTTTTCAAATCCTCAAAAATGATGAAAAACGGCGCGCTATAGTATGCCGTACGATATGGGCTATAGCCCACGGTCCAAAATGATGAGAAACAAGGCTAACTTTTTTTTTTATATTAAAAAAAACATGGGCTATAACCCATCGTTTTTTACATTTTTTCATTTTTGTCAAATCCTCAAAAATGATGAAAAACTGCGTGCTATAGTATGCCGTACGATATGGGCTATAGCCCATGGTCCAAAATGATGAGAAACGAGGCTAACTTTTTTTTTTTTAATTTAAAAAAACATGGGCTATAACCCATCGTTTTTGTCATTTCGTCATTTTTTTCAAATCCTCAAAAATGATGAAAAACTGCGCGCTATAGTATGCCGTACGATATGGGCTATAGCCCACGGTCCAAAATGATGAGAAACGAGGCTAACTTTTTTTTTCAAAATTTCAAAAAACATGGGCTATAACCCATCGTTTTTGTCATTTCGTCATTTTTTTCAAATTCTCAAAAATGATGAAAAACGGCGCGCTATAGTATGCCGTACGATATGGGCTATAGCCCACGGTCCAAAATGATGAGAAACGAGGCTAACTTTTTTTTTCAAAATTTCAAAAAACATGGGCTATAACCCATCGTTTTTGTCATTTCGTCATTTTTTTCAAATCCTCAAAAATGATGAAAAACGGCGCGCTATAGTATGCCGTACGATATGGGCTATAGCCCACGGTCCAAAATGATGAGAAACGAGGCTAACTTTTTTCTTTTTAATTAAAAAAAACATGGGCTATAACCCATCGTTTTTTACATTTTTTCATTTTTGTCAAATCCTCAAAAATGATGAAAAACGGCGTGCTATAGTATGCCGTACGATATGGGCTATAGCCCATGGTCCAAAATGATGAGAAACGAGGCTAACTTTTTTTTTTTTAATTTAAAAAAACATGGGCTATAACCCATCGTTTTTGTCATTTCGTCATTTTTTTCAAATCCTCAAAAATGATGAAAAACTGCGCGCTATAGTATGCCGTACGATATGGGCTATAGCCCACGGTCCAAAATGATGAGAAACGAGGCTAACCTTTTTTTTCAAAATTTCAAAAAACATGGGCTATAACCCATCGTTTTTGTCATTTCGTCATTTTTTTCAAATCCTCAAAAATGATGAAAAACGGCGCGCTATAGTATGCCGTACGATATGGGCTATAGCCCACGGTCCAAAATGATGAGAAACGAGGCTAACTTTTTTTTTCAAAATTTCAAAAAACATGGGCTATAACCCATCGTTTTTGTCATTTCGTCATTTTTTTCAAATCCTCAAAAATGATGAAAAACGACGCGCTATAGTATGCCGTACGATATGGGCTATAGCCCACGGTCCAAAATGATGGGAAACGAGGCTAACTTTTTTTTTTTTAATTTAAAAAAACATGGGCTATAACCCATCGTTTTTTACATTTTTTCATTTTTGTCAAATCCTCAAAAATGATGAAAAATGGCGTGCTATAGTATGCCGTACGATATGGGCTATAGCCCATGGTCCAAAATGATGAGAAACGAGGATAACTTTTTTTTTCAAAATTTCAAAAAACATGGGCTATAACCCATCGTTTTTGTCATTTTGTCATTTTTTTCAAATCTTCAAAAATGATGAAAAACGGCGCGCTATAGTATGCCGTACGATATGGGCTATAGCCCACGGTCCAAAATGATGAGAAACGAGGCTAACTTTTTTTTTCAAAATTTCAAAAAACATGGGCTATAACCCATCGTTTTTGTCATTTCGTCATTTTTTTCAAATCCTCAAAAATGATGAAAAACGGCGCGCTATAGTATGCCGTACGATATGGGCTATAGCCCACGGTCCAAAATGATGAGAAACGAGGCTAACTTTTTTTTTCAAAATTTCAAAAAACATGGGCTATAACCCATCGTTTTTGTCATTTCGTCATTTTTTTCAAATCCTCAAAAATGATGAAAAACGGCGCGCTATAGTATGCCGTACGATATGGGCTATAGCCCACGGTCCAAAATGATGAGAAACGAGGCTAACTTCTTTTTTCAAAATTTCAAAAAACATGGGCTATAACCCATCGTTTTTGTCATTTCGTCATTTTTTTCAAATCCTCAAAAATGATGAAAAACGGCGCGCTATAGTATGCCGTACGATATGGGCTATAGCCCACGGTCCAAAATGATGAGAAACGAGGCTAACTTTTTTTTTCAAAATTTCAAAAAACATGGGCTATAACCCATCGTTTTTGTCATTTCGTCATTTTTTTCAAATCCTCAAAAATGATGAAAAACGGCGCGCTATAGTATGCCGTACGATATGGGCTATAGCCCACGGTCCAAAATGATGAGAAACAAGGCTAACTTTTTTTTTTTTTTTTTTTTTAAACATGGGCTATAACCCATCGTTTTTTACATTTTTTCATTTTTGTCAAATCCTCAAAAATGATGAAAAACGGCGTGCTATAGTATGCCGTACGATATGGGCTATAGCCCATGGTCCAAAATGATGAGAAACGAGGCTAACTTTTTTTTTTTTAATTTAAAAAAACATGGGCTATAACCCATCGTTTTTGTCATTTCGTCATTTTTTTCAAATCCTCAAAAATGATGAAAAACTGCGCGCTATAGTATGCCGTACGATATGGGCTATAGCCCACGGTCCAAAATGATGAGAAACGAGGCTAACATTTTTTTTCAAAATTTCAAAAAACATGGGCTATAACCCATCGTTTTTGTCATTTCGTCATTTTTTTTAAATTCTCAAAAATGATGAAAAACGGCGCGCTATAGTATGCCGTACGATATGGGCTATAGCCCACGGTCCAAAATGATGAGAAACGAGGCTAACTTTTTTTTTCAAAATTTCAAAAAACATGGGCTATAACCCATCGTTTTTGTCATTTCGTCATTTTTTTCAAATCCTCAAAAATGATGAAAAACGGCGCGCTATAGTATGCCGTACGATATGGGCTATAGCCCACGGTCCAAAATGATGAGAAACGAGGCTAACTTTTTTTTTTTTAATAAAAAAAAACATGGGCTATAACCCATCGTTTTTTACATTTTTTCATTTTTGTCAAATCCTCAAAAATGATGAAAAACGGCGTGCTATAGTATGCCGTACGATATGGGCTATAGCCCATGGTCCAAAATGATGAGAAACGAGGCTAACTTTTTTTTTTTTAATTTCAAAAAACATGGGCTATAACCCATCGTTTTTGTCATTTCGTCATTTTTTTCAAATCCTCAAAAATGATGAAAAACTGCGCGCTATAGTATGCCGTACGATATGGGCTATAGCCCACAGTCCAAAATGATGAGAAACGAGGCTAACTTTTTTTTTCAAAATTTCAAAAAACATGGGCTATAACCCATCGTTTTTGTCATTTCGTCATTTTTTTCAAATCCTCAAAAATGATGAAAAACGGCGCGCTATAGTATGCCGTACGATATGGGCTATAGCCCACGGTCCAAAATGATGAGAAACGAGGCTAACTTTTTTTTTCAAAATTTCAAAAAACATGGGCTATAACCCATCGTTTTTGTCATTTCGTCATTTTTTTCAAATCCTCAAAAATGATGAAAAACGGCGCGCTATAGTATGCCGTACGATATGGGCTATAGCCCACGGTCCAAAATGATGAGAAACGAGGCTAACTTTTTTTTTTTTAATTTAAAAAAACATGGGCTATAACCCATCGTTTTTTACATTTTTTTATTTTTGTCAAATCCTCAAAAATGATGAAAAACGGCATGCTATAGTATGCCGTACGATATGGGCTATAGCCCATGGTCCAAAATGATGAGAAACGAGGCTAATTTTTTTTTCAAAATTTCAAAAAACATGGGCTATAACCCATCGTTTTTGTCATTTCGTCATTTTTTTTCAAATCCTCAAAAATGATGAAAAACTGCACGCTATAGTATGCCGTACGATATGGGCTATAGCCCACGGTCCAAAATGATGAGAAACGAGGCTAACTTTTTTTTTCAAAATTTCAAAAAACATGGGCTATAACCCATCGTTTTTGTCATTTCGTCATTTTTTTCAAATCCTCAAAAATGATGAAAAACGGCGCGCTATAGTATGCCGTACGATATGGGCTATAGCCCATGGTCCAAAATGATGAGAAACGAGGCTAACTTTTTTTTTCAAAATTTCAAAAAACATGGGCTATAACCCATCGTTTTTGTCATTTCGTCATTTTTTTTAAATCCTCAAAAATGATGAAAAACGGCGCGCTATAGTATGCCGTACGATATGGGCTATAGCCCACGGTCCAAAATGATGAGAAACAAGGCTAACTTTTTTTTTTATATTAAAAAAAACATGGGCTATAACCCATCGTTTTTTACATTTTTTCATTTTTGTCAAATCCTCAAAAATGATGAAAAACTGCGTGCTATAGTATGCCGTACGATATGGGCTATAGCCCATGGTCCAAAATGATGAGAAACGAGGCTAACTTTTTTTTTTTTAATTTAAAAAAACATGGGCTATAACCCATCGTTTTTGTCATTTCGTCATTTTTTTCAAATCCTCAAAAATGATGAAAAACTGCGCGCTATAGTATGCCGTACGATATGGGCTATAGCCCACGGTCCAAAATGATGAGAAACGAGGCTAACTTTTTTTTTCAAAATTTCAAAAAACATGGGCTATAACCCATCGTTTTTGTCATTTCGTCATTTTTTTCAAATTCTCAAAAATGATGAAAAACGGCGCGCTATAGTATGCCGTACGATATGGGCTATAGCCCACGGTCCAAAATGATGAGAAACGAGGCTAACTTTTTTTTTCAAAATTTCAAAAAACATGGGCTATAACCCATCGTTTTTGTCATTTCGTCATTTTTTTCAAATCCTCAAAAATGATGAAAAACGGCGCGCTATAGTATGCCGTACGATATGGGCTATAGCCCACGGTCCAAAATGATGAGAAACGAGGCTAACTTTTTTCTTTTTAATTAAAAAAAACATGGGCTATAACCCATCGTTTTTTACATTTTTTCATTTTTGTCAAATCCTCAAAAATGATGAAAAACGGCGTGCTATAGTATGCCGTACGATATGGGCTATAGCCCATGGTCCAAAATGATGAGAAACGAGGCTAACTTTTTTTTTTTTAATTTAAAAAAACATGGGCTATAACCCATCGTTTTTGTCATTTCGTCATTTTTTTCAAATCCTCAAAAATGATGAAAAACTGCGCGCTATAGTATGCCGTACGATATGGGCTATAGCCCACGGTCCAAAATGATGAGAAACGAGGCTAACCTTTTTTTTCAAAATTTCAAAAAACATGGGCTATAACCCATCGTTTTTGTCATTTCGTCATTTTTTTCAAATCCTCAAAAATGATGAAAAACGGCGCGCTATAGTATGCCGTACGATATGGGCTATAGCCCACGGTCCAAAATGATGAGAAACGAGGCTAACTTTTTTTTTCAAAATTTCAAAAAACATGGGCTATAACCCATCGTTTTTGTCATTTCGTCATTTTTTTCAAATCCTCAAAAATGATGAAAAACGACGCGCTATAGTATGCCGTACGATATGGGCTATAGCCCACGGTCCAAAATGATGGGAAACGAGGCTAACTTTTTTTTTTTTAATTTAAAAAAACATGGGCTATAACCCATCGTTTTTTACATTTTTTCATTTTTGTCAAATCCTCAAAAATGATGAAAAATGGCGTGCTATAGTATGCCGTACGATATGGGCTATAGCCCATGGTCCAAAATGATGAGAAACGAGGATAACTTTTTTTTTCAAAATTTCAAAAAACATGGGCTATAACCCATCGTTTTTGTCATTTTGTCATTTTTTTCAAATCTTCAAAAATGATGAAAAACGGCGCGCTATAGTATGCCGTACGATATGGGCTATAGCCCACGGTCCAAAATGATGAGAAACGAGGCTAACTTTTTTTTTCAAAATTTCAAAAAACATGGGCTATAACCCATCGTTTTTGTCATTTCGTCATTTTTTTCAAATCCTCAAAAATGATGAAAAACGGCGCGCTATAGTATGCCGTACGATATGGGCTATAGCCCACGGTCCAAAATGATGAGAAACGAGGCTAACTTTTTTTTTCAAAATTTCAAAAAACATGGGCTATAACCCATCGTTTTTGTCATTTCGTCATTTTTTTCAAATCCTCAAAAATGACGAAAAACGGCGCGCTATAGTATGCCGTACGATATGGGCTATAGCCCACGGTCCAAAATGATGAGAAACGAGGCTAACTTCTTTTTTCAAAATTTCAAAAAACATGGGCTATAACCCATCGTTTTTGTCATTTCGTCATTTTTTTCAAATCCTCAAAAATGATGAAAAACGGCGCGCTATAGTATGCCGTACGATATGGGCTATAGCCCACGGTCCAAAATGATGAGAAACGAGGCTAACTTTTTTTTTCAAAATTTCAAAAAACATGGGCTATAACCCATCGTTTTTGTCATTTCGTCATTTTTTTCAAATCCTCAAAAATGATGAAAAACGGCGCGCTATAGTATGCCGTACGATATGGGCTATAGCCCACGGTCCAAAATGATGAGAAACAAGGCTAACTTTTTTTTTTTTTTTTTTTTAAACATGGGCTATAACCCATCGTTTTTTACATTTTTTCATTTTTGTCAAATCCTCAAAAATGATGAAAAACGGCGTGCTATAGTATGCCGTACGATATGGGCTATAGCCCATGGTCCAAAATGATGAGAAACGAGGCTAACTTTTTTTTTTTTAATTTAAAAAAACATGGGCTATAACCCATCGTTTTTGTCATTTCGTCATTTTTTTCAAATCCTCAAAAATGATGAAAAACTGCGCGCTATAGTATGCCGTACGATATGGGCTATAGCCCACGGTCCAAAATGATGAGAAACGAGGCTAACATTTTTTTTCAAAATTTCAAAAAACATGGGCTATAACCCATCGTTTTTGTCATTTCGTCATTTTTTTTAAATTCTCAAAAATGATGAAAAACGGCGCGCTATAGTATGCCGTACGATATGGGCTATAGCCCACGGTCCAAAATGATGAGAAACGAGGCTAACTTTTTTTTTCAAAATTTCAAAAAACATGGGCTATAACCCATCGTTTTTGTCATTTCGTCATTTTTTTCAAATCCTCAAAAATGATGAAAAACGGCGCGCTATAGTATGCCGTACGATATGGGCTATAGCCCACGGTCCAAAATGATGAGAAACGAGGCTAACTTTTTTTTTTTTAATAAAAAAAAACATGGGCTATAACCCATCGTTTTTTACATTTTTTCATTTTTGTCAAATCCTCAAAAATGATGAAAAACGGCGTGCTATAGTATGCCGTACGATATGGGCTATAGCCCATGGTCCAAAATGATGAGAAACGAGGCTAACTTTTTTTTTTTTAATTTCAAAAAACATGGGCTATAACCCATCGTTTTTGTCATTTCGTCATTTTTTTCAAATCCTCAAAAATGATGAAAAACTGCGCGCTATAGTATGCCGTACGATATGGGCTATAGCCCACAGTCCAAAATGATGAGAAACGAGGCTAACTTTTTTTTTCAAAATTTCAAAAAACATGGGCTATAACCCATCGTTTTTGTCATTTCGTCATTTTTTTCAAATCCTCAAAAATGATGAAAAACGGCGCGCTATAGTATGCCGTACGATATGGGCTATAGCCCACGGTCCAAAATGATGAGAAACGAGGCTAACTTTTTTTTTCAAAATTTCAAAAAACATGGGCTATAACCCATCGTTTTTGTCATTTCGTCATTTTTTTCAAATCCTCAAAAATGATGAAAAACGGCGCGCTATAGTATGCCGTACGATATGGGCTATAGCCCACGGTCCAAAATGATGAGAAACGAGGCTAACTTTTTTTTTTTTAATTTAAAAAAACATGGGCTATAACCCATCGTTTTTTACATTTTTTTATTTTTGTCAAATCCTCAAAAATGATGAAAAACGGCATGCTATAGTATGCCGTACGATATGGGCTATAGCCCATGGTCCAAAATGATGAGAAACGAGGCTAATTTTTTTTTCAAAATTTCAAAAAACATGGGCTATAACCCATCGTTTTTGTCATTTCGTCATTTTTTTTCAAATCCTCAAAAATGATGAAAAACTGCGCGCTATAGTATGCCGTACGATATGGGCTATAGCCCACGGTCCAAAATGATGAGAAACGAGGCTAACTTTTTTTTTCAAAATTTCAAAAAACATGGGCTATAACCCATCGTTTTTGTCATTTCGTCATTTTTTTCAAATCCTCAAAAATGATGAAAAACGGCGCGCTATAGTATGCCGTACGATATGGGCTATAGCCCATGGTCCAAAATGATGAGAAACGAGGCTAACTTTTTTTTTCAAAATTTCAAAAAACATGGGCTATAACCCATCGTTTTTGTCATTTCGTCATTTTTTTTAAATCCTCAAAAATGATGAAAAACGGCGCGCTATAGTATGCCGTACGATATGGGCTATAGCCCACGGTCCAAAATGATGAGAAACGAGGCTAACTTTTTTTTTCAAAATTTCAAAAAACATGGGCTATATCCCATCGTTTTTGTCATTTCGTCATTTTTTTCAAATCCTCAAAAATGATGAAAAACGGCGCGCTATAGTATGCCGTACGATATGGGCTATAGCCCACGGTCCAAAATGATGAGAAACGAGGCTAACTTTTTTTTTCAAAATTTCAAAAAACATGGGCTATAACCCATCGTTTTTGTCATTTCGTCATTTTTTTCAAATCCTCAAAAATGATGAAAAACGGCGCGCTATAGTATGCCGTACGATATGGGCTATAGCCCACGGTCCAAAATGATGAGAAAAGAGGCTAACTTTTTTTTTTTTAATTTAAAAAAACATGGGCTATAACCCATCGTTTTTTACATTTTTTCATTTTTGTCAAATCCTCAAAAATGATGAAAAACGGCGTGCTATAGTATGCCGTACGATATGGGCTATAGCCCACGGTCCAAAATGATGAGAAACGAGGCTAACTTTTTTTTCCAAAATTTCAAAAAACATGGGCTATAACCCATCGTTTTTGTCATTTCGTCATTTTTTTCAAATCCTCAAAAATGATGAAAAACGGCGCGCTATAGTATGCCGTACGATATGGGCTATAGCCCACGGTCCAAAATGATTAAAAAAACATGGGCTATAACCCATCGTTTTTGTCATTTCGTCATTTTTTTCAAATCCTCAAAAATGATGAAAAACTGCGCGCTATAGTATGCCGTACGATATGGGCTATAGCCCACGGTCCAAAATGATGAGAAACGAGGCTAACTTTTTTTTCCAAAATTTCAAAAAACATGGGCTATAACCCATCGTTTTTGTCATTTCGTCATTTTTTTCAAATCCTCAAAAATGATGAAAAACGGCGCGCTATAGTATGCCGTACGATATGGGCTATAGCCCACGGCCCACAAAATATATTTTAAGGACACAGACACACACGCACTAGGCTACTCCATAAACACAGCTACCACCCAAAGCACACTTTTGCAGGAATCATCAAATCACAAATCATTCGGTTTTTTCAGGATTTCATCCAATAGAGAACACTTTAATCAGGCCACACACACACACTCTTCACAGTCCTCAGAAGGAGAGGTTTTACAGCAAGAGATTTTTACGTACAATCAGGAGCAATGCCCTGGCCTCTCTCTCTCCCACCCAGTCACTCTCCACAAACACTCTGCCTCCTACCCCTAACCCTCTCACCCCCCAATTCTAACCCTAACCTCAATCCTAGCTTTCCTCCCCAGCCACCTCAGAGCATGCACCCGGATCAGAGGCCCCTCCCTAGCGCAGGGACAGGGACGGACCTGGACGGGGCCACACATTACCCTCTCCTCTATGTCTTCCCTCCTCCAACTCTTCTTCTCCCACCACCCAGGCCATAGGCTCCTCTACCATGACAACACTACTCCCATTCATAACCACATTTTCACATACACTCCAACCACTTCACCACAAGTTTAAACAGAATTTCACCACTACACAACAATCCTACCCCCCATTACAAACACATCAGGTAATTTCTGCACTCAGAAGGAATAGGAACCCATGTGAGACCTCCTTGTGCATTCCAAATGTTCCACTTTACCTCCCAAGCCCCCACAGCCAGATACACTTTATATTGCTGTGATCATGTTGTGCCCAATCATTACACCTTTGGCTTATTTGAGTCTTCGCGTCTCGTCCTCTTTAGACAGTCCTTGGGTGCAACTTGACATTCATCCAAACAGAAAAGTCCTATATTTATTAATATTAAACGATGTAAGTGTGTAGTTTGTGTAGGCCTACCACCTTTTGCACATAATGCAGGAGGCAGAAGGAGGTTTCTTTACTGATAACGAGTGCTTCCAAACTCAGACACTTCAAATAAATAATCATCTTGCTGGCAAGATATGGCAGCCTTTTATCCAAGGAGCTTTACATAGATTGTGCATATACATTCACCCATTCACACACACATTCATTCATACACCGATTGCGGCGGAAGCCATGCAAGGCACCAACCAGCACATCGGGAGCCATTTGGGGTTCAGTGTCTTTGCCCAAGGACACTTTGACATGTTAGACAGGAGGAGGAGCCGGGATTCGAACCGCCGACCCAGGGATCATCATTGGACGACCTGCTCTACCTCCTGAGCCACAGCCACTCAGGAGGTAGAGCTTTGAGACCCACTGCTGTAGCCAGAGTGTTTCCAGGGAGACAACATGTTTGCATTTATTTTTAATAATCATTTTTAGATTCTTTTTTTGTCTCTTCCATCCTCCTCCTGGAGGATCGAGGTTCTTTTTCAAAACAATTATTCAAAATAAATGAAAAAAGCAATAAAAAAAAGCACGGCCCCCTCACGTATTATAGATGGATAATATCACCAGAAAAAGGTACAGGTGGCCATGAGTAGACGATAAAATGACCAAAAGTAAAATATCTCTTTAAGTAAAACGATCAATTCTGCAATGTAGAAATAAAAGTCCGGAATTGTTTCCTTCTATGCATGAGGAGTCTAAGTTGCTCCTTTACACCTGACAGGGGGGAGTTTCCCTGGTTGGACGTAGATCTACAAGCTCTACAAGAACTTGTAGCTCTGCTATTTTTGAAAAATTGTGAAAATGCGCCTCAAATCTTTGAATATATATTATTACAGAGTGAACATTTTAACTCAGAGAGAGAGAGAGAGAGAGAGAGAGAGAGAGAGAGAGAGAGAGAGAGAGAGAGAGAGAGAGAGAGAGAGAGAGAGAGAGAGAGCAGGTGAAACTACATGTTTAAAGTAGTTTGTCATGGACAGACTGGGAAACCGACGTTTTGCTGCCATCTAGTGTTCACCAGCAGACACTGCATGTGTCTGAAGATTATGGATCTGCAGCAGTTCTTGACAAACCTTTTCATATTATATAATTTGTGGGTCCTTGTCTGTCTGTCTGTCTGTCTGTCTGTCTGTCTGTCTGTCTGTCTGTCTGTCTGTCTGTCTGTTGTGTGTGCGTGCTTGCGTGTGCGCGCGCGCATGCGTGCAGCTTGTAAATCCACACAGCTGTTATCCATTCACTCCGACGGACCAATGACCGACGGTCTAGAACCGGATACAGGAGGCGGGGCTTATGCTTTAAAATGGAGGCGCACACGGTGCATAGTGTGTTTGGGGCGTTGCTGCTGGAAGGTAAGATTTGTTTGTTAACCGCATGGTTGTTAGCCAACATTAACTCTGTTATTGTTTAAAGTGTTAGTGTTGTTAGAAGGACTGTTGGTTGTTTATTGTGACTCTAAAAGGACAACAATATGAGGAATGTGTTGGTACTTTTTGAGACACAAACAAATAAACAAACGGGTGGAAAGTAAATAATTACATCTACTGAAGTGCTGTGGACAATAGGCTATATTGTACTTTTATATTCTATTATTTGGACACTTTACTAGTTATTTTGTAGATTTGGATTATTAAATATATATCCTTTTGGCTACATTGCAATTTACCACTGGGCTACAACCACATTTTGGCCATTTGGAAGTAGCTGATCTACAATCTCACAATGCATTGTGATGCAATGCATTGTGAAATTGTAGATCAGCTAATTGTAGATTTGTAGCTTTTTCAGATTTTTTTTTTCCTTTCAAACATTTGAAATGGGACATTTCTGCACAATGAGCTACATTTGGTAATTTTGTAAGTGCATTTTGATGCCATACCCTTTTACTTTAGTACATAATGGTAACTAGTTGTAACTGGCTCAGACACATTCATAAGATTAAACTAAATGTCTCTCTGTTGATGGAAAACTCAAATGTATCAGATCTACAAGCCCATTTCTACCACACAGAGCAACTTGATTTAAACTTTAAAGGGCCACTTCACCCCTTTTGCAACCAGACCTTCTTTGAATGATTTTTGAGACACACTTTCCTGGGGTTTTTATGTGTTTTTAAGATATTTTAGTATTTCAAAGTGTCCATGGAATCCATGATGTCATGGACACCGGGCTCACTTCCTTCCTGAACTACTATTCCCACAATGCTTTGGTCCACTGCTCCTCCTTGTGGATAGGGGGAGGGCTGTCTTACTGAGACAAAATGTAGTCCAGGAAGGAAGTGAGCCCAGTGTCCATGACATCATGGACTCTTTGAAATATTGAAATATCTAAACCCCAGGAAAGTTTTTTTCTTTTTTTGGTCTCCCAAACATCATTCAAATAAGATCTGGATGCAAAAGGGAAAAGCAAGAATTTCCTAAAGATGTATTTTCTACAATGTATAAAATCTGGATAAAGAGTAATGTTGGCGTATGTTTGTGTCTTACAGGTTGATCATGTGACCTTGGTGTCATGCGGTGACCTTGGCTGCAGTCTTCAGGAGATGGCTGGTATTGATAATAGAGTGTCTACTCGGGTGAGCTGAAACGAATAACGGTGTCAACGAACGCTCCCTGAGATTACGAGGCGTACGGTGCTCGGGACGTATTGTGCCATACAACCTACGCGGCTCTATTAATACCGGCCATCTTCAACCGAGCGACGGAAGGCCCAACACGGTACGTAACTGGATTACATGTGGCTGTAGTAGAAACTAGGGCTGTGTCATTACATTACAACATGTTAAGTTGACCATTCATTGTCATACAAAGGACTGCGATTAACAATTGTGTTTGCTGTTGAACATATGAATACGAAGTTTCCTTTTTAGCTTTTAGGCGTCATAAAAGAAATGGTTGCACAAGGCACATTATAGCCCTAGAATGTGTGTGACACAGCCTTGTCAGTGACTGTTATGACTTCCAAAATGTCATCCTGTAGGCCGACAACTAATTTTCTTTTCCCCTGCCATTTCAGAAAGTGAAGCTGACTGCTGGGTGAACTCTATGCTGTTGCCACTGCTGGCTGCTGTTATCGGTGAAGGTTAGTTAACCGTCTGATTCCTGCTGCTTGTTTAAGTGAGTTACATGCTACCATACCGTAGGTTGTCTTTTGTGACATGTATAGTTTCACTTAATTTGTGTGTGTATAATGCCAGTCCACATCACCGTTATATGATGTTTGTGGAGGCATGTGATTTATTTATCGTTTAACATAATTTACGGGTAAAGTCTGTCCACATCCACATCACATATGTAAGATCTCCTTTCTCTTCTATTCTTTGGATTTAATAAAGTTATTTATTTTTTCTTGTCATAGTTTTTAATCGCATTTTGCTTTATTATATTTAAGTAATGTCTTTCTTCTTGCCTATCTATTGCCCTAGTTCTTCACTAGTGTTTTATGTGATGTGGAGGTGTGTGCTTTATGTCTTGTGTCATTATGGTAGCATGTAGCCCCTTAACACTGTGTTTACAGCTTACTATGCTGTAGGTCTGAACTAACAAGAGGAAGCAAATGATGGCCGCTGTGTCATTTGTTTCCTTGGTTGGTGTGTTTTGTTTAGTGCTGATATTGAAGGTAAGTGTGCGTAGTTTATTATCCTTGACTGTTGGGCAGAAACCTTGTATCTCCATAGTTCAACCTTTTTAGTAAATTAATTTCCTTACTTGGTCATGCTACAGTGTCACACACAAGTAGCAAATGGCCAATCTCACGAGGCAAAGATAATCAATTTTTGAATATTTAACATGTAGTATTCTGTTTTTCTAATGTATCGAACCAGTGAAGTATCAGCAAGAGCTTGTGACTAAATAATAACATTGGAACACAGATTATTATTATATTAATAATATGGATCAGTTGTTTTTGGTCCAGAAAAGTAACCGTTTTGGACGTACAAGGTTTCTACCCAACCTTCATCTTTTCTCTCTTCTTCTTTGCTTTAATAAAGTTATTTATTTTTGTGGTCTCAGAGTTTTTAATCGCATTTTGCTTTAATTTTTATTGTAATTTCTTATTTCTTTCTTTCCCATCTATGACACTAGTTTTTCACTAGTGTATGTGTGACTCGGGTCATGTCTCGCGTACAGTTTCTCATTTGGAGCTGTTTCATGTAATTTACCAGTAAAGCGTCATCACGTCAGTTCACATCAGATATGAACACAGGCCGATATGTGATGTGCATTTA
The DNA here is from genome assembly GCF_963924005.1 of Protomyctophum bolini. Classification (NCBI taxonomy): domain Eukaryota; kingdom Metazoa; phylum Chordata; class Actinopteri; order Myctophiformes; family Myctophidae; genus Protomyctophum; species Protomyctophum bolini. The sequence goes on along the minus strand of NC_137870.1, from coordinate 18,690,289 downwards.
TGTGGTTTTTTTAAAGGTGATTTTTCACAGCAATTGCGGATAGCTCGTCATTCACGCCATTCTAATTGTGTTTATTGCTGTTGTATGTTGTGTACTAATGTTCATAGTGTTGCTGACAAATACTGGGGCGCATAGAATGCTGCTACCTCGTATAATTTATGTCAATCGTCCACACATGGCATAAATTGTACAGTCTTGCCCCATGTTTCCTACATGGGACAACTAGATCGAAAAATACTTGCACCACGAAAACCTAAAGGCCAACTGCTTGGGCAGAGACCAAGAAAATCTATTTTGTTCATGTTCATAAAGCGCTCCAAGTGCTTAGAGTGAAAAGTGCAGCAGCAAACATCTAGGTCATAAGACCATTGTCGGTCTATATTATCAGATCTAATTTGTGAGTAAAGCTTCATTACATAAGCCCACATCACCTATGAACACAGGCCCGGTATGTGATGTGTGTTTATGTCTTGTCTCATTTCACATTTGTGAGTAAGGCTTCATCATGTCATCCCACATCACCTAATGAACTTAGGGTTAGGGTAGGGCTAGGTATGTGATGTTGGTTGATGTGATGTATGTCTTATAATGTGCAAGCTTCATGCGTCAGTTAACATCACATTATGTGGTGTGTATTGATGTGATTTATTTATGCTGCCATTTGCAGCTAAAACTTCATCCAGGCATTGACGATGGGCCTATGACTCAAACGTTTTCTGCTGCACTTTTCACTTTTAGCACTTGGCAGCACTTTATGAGCATGAAAAAATAAGATTCTTAGTTTATGTCTGAGGAGTTTTCCTTAAGGTATTTGTGGAGTGAGTCTTCCGGTTTTCAATTGTATAATGACATAATCATGGATATCATTTATAGTCATGATTCAAATTGAGTGTGTAGGCTCTCTCTTTTTTTTTAAATTATCTGGCCGCAAGAGTACGGTACGTTTAAAACGTCTTTTCCAAAATTCCAACTAATGACTGATTTGGACCTGTAAATTATAAAACAAAAACTAAGGCACTGGTGTGGTACTCCTGGTTTACCAGAACGGGGTTCAACTCCCTGCGGTGCCCTCAATTTGTTGTATTTACATGGTTCATTTTCTGCTCATTGTGTTGCCTTTTCATAGATGATAACCCCCAGGTTCTTTACTGTGTTTGTACGCCCTACAGTTGGGTCACAAGTCCATTTAGGGACCAAGCCCAAAGGGACTCCTGGTCCCTTATTGTTCTCTTCTCCTTCCACCAAAAATGTTAGTTCTGGCTGAACTGTGCTGTCGGGTTTTCGTCAAACTTGGCAATATTGTAGCCCTCTACTTTTTGGGCTCAATTCCAATCATTTGAAAATGACTATTGGCCCTGATTTCTGATCACCCCATCCGATCGGGACAACCTAGAGGGCAATGCCAAACGGTGAGGTCGCAAAGCCCACAACCATTGGCCAATGGGTGGCGCTATAGCACTCAACTGAACATTCAAACTTTAAAACGGGCATAGCTCATGAACCGCTTGACCGTGAGCAATAAAACATTGATACCCGTGTGTAGGAATGGAGCTCCATACCCGGAAAAAAATCCTTAAAGTTATTGAGTACCCGTTATCAATAAGCTTTGGGGTTGTTTAGCATAGTGGCCCCGGGTCATGTTTAAATAATCAAGACGAGAGGTGGATCAATAGATGCCAACCAGCGCTGTCCGGGTAAACACAATTACGCTTTTAAAGTGGCGGAACATATATTAACCTGTTAACAGTTTATTTAAAGGTATATTCAGTGATTTCACTTGATTCAAATATCACTTATTTGTTTTGTTGTGATAATCCTCTATTAGTGTGCTGACCATATAAGGCGTTCCTCCCTGTCCCCAGTTAACCCCTGTGGGTCAAAAAACCTTTTCGATTTTGGCTCTCTATCCTGATTGGACGAAAGGCCTTATTGGGTCCCATCCAAAAACGAAACCTAAGGTTTTTTTGAGTGAAATCACTGAATATACCTTTAATATTTTATTCGTAAAAAGGTCAATTGCCCTAGTATAAGATACTGGTTCTGTTCAGATTTTATTGTCTCCTGTCTTTCCACAAAATAATATAAATTGCTCGTTAAGAACCCGGCTCGATAAGAACCCGGCTCGATAAGCCTGATCGTTATCGATATAAACTCCATCCCTACCCATGTGTCTCCTCCTGCCTCACTTTCGTATTCTGACTTTTGTATCTCTCTCCTCCTGGGATCTTTGCTCAAAAATTAAGTAAAAGACTGTTTACTATACAAACTGTAGTCCTGTCCGAACCTGGAAGGACCACAGACACGGGTTTTAAATGTATAACAATCTTTATTAAAGTAAATACTCAGTGGGTTATAAAATGAGGCAAAACTGTAAACTACGACAAGACATTTCATATATAGCAAAGCACTTAAACGCAATTAAACTCCCTTCACATAATAAAACCTTTCTCTATAAAATACTAGCCACCTCTATTACGTGTACACAATATACAACAGTGTTTGGTTGTGCAATTAACTGGCCCTGGCGGCGTGACCACGCCGAGGGGTTGGGTGGAGGGGTTCTCTTCTCACCCTTTTTACTCTGTCGGGTGACTTTTGTCATAGAGGTTTTTAATCTAGTCTTGACCGTGCAGAGTGTGTCACCCCCGAGGACAGATGCCGGGAGAAGGTGCCCGGGACTTAAACGCTCTGCCTCCTATTGTAACTTTTGATATTCGGGACTAAACATTTTTGTAAACTATGAACACACTGTTCTGTTAAGATTGTAGGGATCGATGAGTTCTTTGAGGCCGCAGTCACACCTATCAGACAAGCGTCTTATGGCTGTCTGATGAAAAGCATCAGACAAGACAGCTCCCAATGCATTTCTAATGGGAGTCACGTGGTTTCATCAGACAAACTTGTTTCATGGGGGGGGGGGGGGGGGGGGCAAGACACAAGACATAAAACATTTTGTAGGCGACAAACTGAAGAACAAGGCGGGACTTCAGACAAGACAAAAAGGGTTGGGTTTACCCGCCAACCAATAGGAGAGAAGGTCCGTTTGTTACGCTGCACTGGGCGGTCTTTTCACACTCTGTTGTTTTTTTTCTGCAGAGTGCAGACACGGAAGAGGAAAGAGCCTATGCACTTTCATAACGAAAATGATTTTATTGTTAAGTAAAGTAGTTTGGTCTGTTCCAGTAAGCAATTCAACAGGAAAATATAATCCCTGCCCGTCGTGGCCGAACAGAAAATTAAAACAAACGTTATAATTCAAGGTGCATGCATTTATCATTCACTCCTAACCTAGCTCTGGTCTATATAGCCTAATGCTTATATAATTCAGGTGTCGCGTCGACTCCGTTCAGATCTCTCGTTCCACCTCGTATCAGTTTGTTATTCCACCCGACCCATAATCAATAGTTATCCGTCTGACTGCACGGACCAACGATATAAAAGGACATCAGTGCTTTACACAGAGGATGCGACATTATAAATGAAGGCCTACTTCAAACCATTCCATATGATTTGGTTGTTAAAATAAAATAAAACTGTTAATATGAATGAACATGTTTTCAGTTCGCATGGGCAGTGCGCATTGGACTGGATATTATGAAAGAGTCGTAGCCATGACTTATATTTCTGAAAATGCTACTGCTCCCAAACAATCATTTTGGGCATGAAATGTTGAAGGATAAATGTAGATGTGATAATGATGTGCCGTGTTGGCTATGCCCAATGGGCCTACTGTACATTAGGCCTACTTCAGATTATGGTTCAAATATGATTCCCCCCCTTTTTTTTCTCTCATTTTTTTAATAACATTAACATCGAGGTGTCCACTGGCAATGCCAAAGCAGTGGCATGCACTCTTCAATCTGTCGTCTCCTCTCCTGAAGTAACGCTGAACGGTCGGACTGCAGATAGGAGAGAGCCGTGCGCCCAGGCGCAACTATAGGCTCCAACTTGGAGACTCATGTCATCTCTTATCCTATATTTCGCCTATAGCCTGCATCGACGTCTGCGTCATGGCTAACAGCCTGAAATGCATTAAGTCGTGTGTTGTGGTAAAATGGATGCGCTTTATTAAAAATAATGGAGTCGTTGCTAACAGAAAATATTAATTTTCCACAATGATGCCATGCTTAGTCTGCGTACCTGGAGGCTATATACATACACACGGAATCAGTGCCAGACTTGGCACCTACTGTGGTAGTGGTACTGATAAAGTGGAGACGCAACACGTTGACACAACCAACAAGCTACTAGCTACTGTGTCCCGCAGCTAACAGCGTAAGGACAACAGGCAACACGTGGATCTGTTTCCGCATGTCCTCGCACCGCCCACGCACCGCCCAGATTCCGCAAAGCATTGTGGTCAATTGATGCGACAAACGACAAGACAGATGAAACCATAAAACATTGATAAGACGCTTGTCTGATAGGTGTGACTGGCGCCTGAGATATTGTGGTGCCTGACCATTGAGAGCTTTATAGGTGAGGATTTTGACCTCTATTCTGTATTTAACCGGGAGCCAGTGTAGAGAGGCCAGTGATGGTTCTGATCACATGGTTCTCTGACCCCTATAGTATAGGGGTTCCTCGTTACTACAGAGGAGTTCCAAATCTTTGCTTGCAACTTTTTTCATTTAATATTCATTCATTCGTTCATATCGTTAATGTAATAATTAAATCCAATTTTCATTTATGTATTTACTACATTAATTACATTAACCCTAGAATCACTATTCTGAGGGGAACATGAGCAAAAAATCTGATCTACAAGCTCATGTGTTAAGAGGATTTGAAAAAGAAAATGATGCCCCCTTTCATGACTATGCCAGTCCCAGGAAATGAATCCCAATGCATTTTTCCCATAGACATTTCAAAAAGTATTTAAAGACATTTTAAGCGTTGTACGAAGCCGAGTCGTGACAAATCATGACAACAAACACAATATTTTGGACCAAACGAAGAAGAAAAACAAAGTCTTGTATGTACCTGACGTTCTAATTTGTTTGGCCCAAAACATTGTGTTTATTGTCATGATTTGTCACAACAAGAGTTGGCTTTGTCTGCGGCGTAAACTTCTTTAAATAAATACTTTCTGAAAAGTCTAAGGAAAATGAACGGGGATTTATTTTCGGGGTCTCTCGAGGGGGCGGGACTGCGACGCTCTATCTATAGTATGCTGTGGTGCAACCCAACAGAGTTGCAGCACTTTTCAAGATTTTGGAGGATTTGAAAAAAAGATGAATCACGAAAAAAAAGGTATACTATAGTCCATGGTTTCGGACTGCATGACGTTTTTCCTGATTTTGCAGGATTTGAGAACAAGATGAAAATAATGGACCTGTAAATTAAAACAAAACAAACTAAGGCACTGGTGTGGTACTCCTGGTTTACCAGAACGGGGTTCAAGTCCCTGCAGTGCTCTGCTCAATTTTTTGTATTTACATGGTTTATTTAAATTATACAAGACTAGTAAATGACCTTGACCAGTATAAATGACCTTGACCAGTATAAATTACCTTTACCAGTATGAAACCATGACCATGGACTATAGCCTTTCGCTTTTCCACGATTTTCACCTTTTTTCAAATCCTCAACAATGATGAAGAATCGCGCAATATAGCGCGCCGCTAAATGACCTTGACCAATATCAATGACCTTGAGCAGTATAAATGACCTTCATAAGACTAGTAAATGACCTTGACCAGTATAAATGACCTTGACAAGTATAAATGACCTTGACCAGTATAAATGACCTTAACAAGTATATATGACCTTGACCAGTATAAATTACCTTCACCAGTAAAAATGACCTTGACCAGTATAAATGACCGTAACCAGTATGAATGACCTTGACCAGTATGCCCTCCGACACCATGGACTATAGCCTTTCGCTTTTCCGCGATTTTCACCTTTTTTTTAAATCCTCCGAAATGGTAAAAAACGACATACTATAGTATGCCCTCCGACACCATGGACTATAGCCTTTCGCTTTTCCGCGATTTTCACCTTTTTTTAAATCCTCCGAAATCGTGAAAAACGACATACTATATGCCCTCCGAGACCATGGACTATAGAGTGTCGCAGTCCCTCCCCCTTTCAGAACGACGAGTGGCCCAGAAAATTAATTTTCCCATGGGCATTTCAAAACGTATTTATTTAAAGACCTTTTAAGCGTTGTACGAAGCCAACTCTTGTCGTGACAACATACACACAATATTTTGGACCAAACAAATAATTACAAAGAAGAAAAACAAACATACAAAAATAACAAAAAGTGTTGTAACCTGCCGTTTTTATCTACTTTCTAATTCTTTAATTGGCCTCGTTTCGTTTTTCATCATTTTGGACCATGTGCTATAGCTATAGGTTTCAAACGAGGATAACTTTTTCTTTTTCAAAATTTCAAAAATGATGAAAAACGGCATGCTATAGTATGCCGTACGATATGGGCTATAGCCCATGGTCCAAAATGATGAGAAACTAGGATAACCTTTTTTTTCAAAATTTCAAAAAACATGGGCTATAACCCATCGTTTTTTTAATTTTGTCATTTTTTTCAAATCCTCAAAAATGATGAAAAACGGCGTGCTATAGTATGCCGTACGGTATGGGCTATTGCCCATTGGCCAAAATGATGAGAAACGAGGCTAACTTTTTTTTTCAAAATTTCAAAAAACATGGGCTATAACCCATCGTTTTTGTCATTTCGTCATTTTTTTAAAATCCTCAAAAATGATGAAAAACGGCGCGCTATAGTATGCCGTACGATATGGGCTATAGCCCATGGTCCAAAATGATGAGAAACGAGGCTAACTTTTTTTTTCAAAATTTCAAAAAACATGGGCTATAACCCATCGTTTTTGTCATTTCGTCATTTTTTAAAAATCCTCAAAAATGATGAAAAACGGCGCGCTATAGTATGCCGTACCATATAGGCTATAGCCCACGGTCCAAAATGATGAGAAACGAGGCTAACTTTTTTTTTCAAAATTTCAAAAAACATGGGCTATAACCCATCGTTTTTGTCATTTCGTCATTTTTTTCAAATCCTCAAAAATGATGAAAAACGACGCGCTATAGTATGCCGTACGATATGGGCTATAGCCCACGGTCCAAAATGATGAGAAACGAGGCTAATTTTTTTTTTCAAAATTTCAAAAAACATGGGCTATAACCCATCGTTTTTGTCATTTCGTCATTTTTTTCAAATCCTCAAAAATGATGAAAAACGACGCGCTATAGTATGCCGTACGATATGGGCTATAGCCCACGGTCCAAAATGATGAGAAACAAGGCTAACTTTTTTTTTCAAAATTTCAAAAAACATGGGCTATAACCCATCGTTTTTGTCATTTCGTCATTTTTTTCAAATCCTCAAAAATGATGAAAAACGACGCGCTATAGTATGCCGTACGATATGGGCTATAGCCCACGGTCCAAAATGATGAGAAACGAGGCTAATTTTTTTTTCCAAAATTTCAAAAAACATGGGCTATAACCCATCGTTTTTGTCATTTCGTCATTTTTTTCAAATCCTCAAAAATGATGAAAAACAGCGCGCTATAGTATGCCGTACCATATAGGCTATAGCCCACGGTCCAAAATGATGAGAAACGAGGCTAACTTTTTTTTTCAAAATTTCAAAAAACATGGGCTATAACCCATCGTTTTTGTCATTTCGTCATTTTTTTCAAATCCTCAAAAATGATGAAAAACGACGCGCTATAGTATGCCGTACGATATGGGCTATAGCCCACGTTCCAAAATGATGAGAAACGAGGCTAACTTTTTTTTTCAAAATTTAAAAAAACATGGGCTATAACCCATCGTTTTTGTCATTTCGTCATTTTTTTCAAATCTTCAAAAATGATGAAAAACGACGCGCTATAGTATGCCGTACGATATGGGCTATAGCCCACGGTCCAAAATGATGAGAAACAAGGCTAACTTTTTTTTTCAAAATTTCAAAAAACATGGGCTATAACCCATCGTTTTTGTCATTTCGTCATTTTTTTCAAATCCTCAAAAATGATGAAAAACGGCGCGCTATAGTATGCCGTACCATATAGGCTATAGCCCACGGTCCAAAATGATGAGAAACGAGGCTAACTTTTTTTTTCAAAATTTCAAAAAACATGGGCTATAACCCATCGTTTTTGTCATTTCGTCATTTTTTTCAAATCCTCAAAAATGATGAAAAACGACGCGCTATAGTATGCCGTACGATATGGGCTATAGCCCACGGTCCAAAATGATAAGAAACGAGGCTAATTTTTTTTTTCAAAATTTCAAAAAACATGGGCTATAACCCATCGTTTTTGTCATTTCGTCATTTTTTTCAAATCCTCAGAAATGATGAAAAACGGCGCGCTATAGTATGCCGTACCATATAGGCTATAGCCCACGGTCCAAAATGATGAGAAACGAGGCTAACTTTTTTTTTCAAAATTTCAAAAAACATGGGCTATAACCCATCGTTTTTGTCATTTCGTCATTTTTTTCAAATCCTCAAAAATGATGAAAAACGACGCGCTATAGTATGCCGTACGATATGGGCTATAGCCCACGGTCCAAAATGATGAGAAACGAGGCTAACATTTTTTTTCAAAATTTCAAAAAACATGGGCTATAACCCATCGTTTTTGTCATTTCGTCATTTTTTTCAAATCCTCAAAAATGATGAAAAACGGCGCGCTATAGTATGCCGTACCATATAGGCTATAGCCCACGGTCCAAAATGATGAGAAACGAGGCTAACTTTTTTTTTCAAAATTTAAAAAAACATGGGCTATAACCCATCGTTTTTGTCATTTCGTCATTTTTTTCAAATCTTCAAAAATGATGAAAAACGACGCGCTATAGTATGCCGTACGATATGGGCTATAGCCCACGGTCCAAAATGATGAGAAACGAGGCTAACTTTTTTTTTCAAAATTTCAAAAAACATGGGCTATAACCCATCGTTTTTGTCATTTCGTCATTTTTTTCAAATCCTCAAAAATGATGAAAAACGGCGCGCTATAGTATGCCGTACCATATAGGCTATAGCCCACGGTCCAAAATGATGAGAAACGAGGCTAACTTTTTTTTTCAAAATTTCAAAAAACATGGGCTATAACCCATCGTTTTTGTTATTTCGTCATTTTTTTCAAATCCTCAAAAATGATGAAAAACGACGCGCTATAGTATGCCGTACGATATGGGCTATAGCCCACGGTCCAAAATGATAAGAAACGAGGCTAATTTTTTTTTCCAAAATTTCAAAAAACATGGGCTATAACCCATCGTTTTTGTCATTTCGTCATTTTTTTCAAATCCTCAGAAATGATGAAAAACGGCGCGCTATAGTATGCCGTACCATATAGGCTATAGCCCACGGTCCAAAATGATGAGAAACGAGGATAACTTTTTTTTTCAAAATTTCAAAAAACATGGGCTATAACCCATCGTTTTTGTCATTTCGTCATTTTTTTCAAATCCTCAAAAATGATGAAAAACGACGCGCTATAGTATGCCGTACGATATGGGCTATAGCCCACGGTCCAAAATGATGAGAAACGAGGCTAACTTTTTTTTTCAAAATTTCAAAAAACATGGGCTATAACCCATCGTTTTTGTCATTTCGTCATTTTTTTCAAATCCTCAAAAATGATGAAAAACGGCGCGCTATAGTATGCCGTACCATATAGGCTATAGCCCACGGTCCAAAATGATGAGAAACGAGGCTAACTTTTTTTTTCAAAATTTCAAAAAACATGGGCTATAACCCATCGTTTTTGTCATTTCGTCATTTTTTTCAAATCCTCAAAAATGATGAAAAACGACGCGCTATAGTATGCCGTACGATATGGGCTATAGCCCACGGTCCAAAATGATGAGAAACGAGGCTAATTTTTTTTTCCAAAATTTCAAAAAGCATGGGCTATAACCCATCGTTTTTGTCATTTCGTCATTTTTTTCAAATCCTCAAAAATGATGAAAAACGGCGCGCTATAGTATGCCGTACCACATAGGCTATAGCCCACGGTCCAAAATGATGAGAAACGAGGCTAACTTTTTTTTTCAAAATTTCAAAAAACATGGGCTATAACCCATCGTTTTTGTCATTTCGTCATTTTTTTCAAATCCTCAAAAATGATGAAAAACGACGCGCTATAGTATGCCGTACGATATGGGCTATAGCCCACGGTCCAAAATGATGAGAAACGAGGCTAACTTTTTTTTTCAAAATTTCAAAAAACATGGGCTATAACCCATCGTTTTTGTCATTTCGTCATTTTTTTCAAATCCTCAAAAATGATGAAAAACGGCGCGCTATAGTATGCCGTACCATATAGGCTATAGCCCACGGTCCAAAATGATGAGAAACGAGGCTAACTTTTTTTTTCAAAATTTCAAAAAAACATGGGCTATAACCCATCGTTTTTGTCATTTCGTCATTTTTTTCAAATCGTCAAAAATGATGAAAAACGACGCGCTATAGTATGCCGTACGATATGGGCTATAGCCCACGGTCCAAAATGATGAGAAACGAGGCTAATTTTTTTTTTCGAAATTTCAAAAAACATGGGCTATAACCCATCGTTTTTGTCATTTCGTAATTTTTTTCAAATCCTCAGAAATGATGAAAAACGGCGCGCTATAGTATGCCGTACCATATAGGCTATAGCCCACGGTCCAAAATGATGAGAAACGAGGCTAACTTTTTTTTTCAAAATTTCAAAAAACATGGGCTATAACCCATCGTTTTTGTCATTTCGTCATTTTTTTCAAATCCTCAAAAATGATGAAAAACGACGCGCTATAGTATGCCGTACGATATGGGCTATAGCCCACGGTCCAAAATGATGAGAAACGAGGCTAACTTTTTTTTTCAAAATTTCAAAAAACATGGGCTATAACCCATCGTTTTTGTCATTTCGTCATTTTTTTCAAATCCTCAAAAATGATGAAAAACGGCGCGCTATAGTATGCCGTACCATATAGGCTATAGCCCACGGTCCAAAATGATGAGAAACGAGGCTAACTTTTTTTTTCAAAATTTCAAAAAAACATGGGCTATAACCCATCGTTTTTGTCATTTCGTCATTTTTTTCAAATCGTCAAAAATGATGAAAAATGACGCGCTATAGTATGCCGTACGATATGGGCTATAGCCCACGGTCCAAAATGATGAGAAACGAGGCTAATTTTTTTTTTCGAAATTTCAAAAAACATGGGCTATAACCCATCGTTTTTGTCATTTCGTAATTTTTTTCAAATCCTCAGAAATGATGAAAAACGGCGCGCTATAGTATGCCGTACCATATAGGCTATAGCCCACGGTCCAAAATGATGAGAAACGAGGCTAACTTTTTTTTTCAAAATTTCAAAAAACATGGGCTATAACCCATCGTTTTTGTCATTTCGTCATTTTTTTCAAATCCTCAAAAATGATGAAAAACGGCGCGCTATAGTATGCCGTACCATATAGGCTATAGCCCACGGTCCAAAATGATGAGAAACGAGGCTAACTTTTTTTTTCAAAATTTAAAAAAAACATGGGCTATAACCCATCGTTTTTGTCATTTCGTCATTTTTTTCAAATCGTCAAAAATGATGAAAAACGACGCGCTATAGTATGCCGTACGATATGGGCTATAGCCCACGGTCCAAAATGATGAGAAACGAGGCTAAATTTTTTTTCCGAAATTTCAAAAAACATGGGCTATAACCCATCGTTTTTGTCATTTCGTAATTTTTTTCAAATCCTCAGAAATGATGAAAAACGGCGCGCTATAGTATGCCGTACCATATAGGCTATAGCCCACGGTCCAAAATGATGAGAAACGAGGCTAACTTTTTTTTTCAAAATTTCAAAAAACATGGGCTATAACCCATCGTTTTTGTCATTTCGTCATTTTTTTCAAATCCTCAAAAATGATGAAAAACGACGCGCTATAGTATGCCGTACGATATGGGCTATAGCCCACGGTCCAAAATGATGAGAAACGAGGCTAACTTTTTTTTTCAAAATTTCAAAAAACATGGGCTATAACCCATCGTTTTTGTCATTTCGTCATTTTTTTCAAATCCTCAAAAATGATGAAAAACGGCGCGCTATAGTATGCCGTACCATATAGGCTATAGCCCACGGTCCAAAATGATGAGAAACGAGGCTAACTTTTTTTTTCAAAATTTCAAAAAAACATGGGCTATAACCCATCGTTTTTGTCATTTCGTCATTTTTTTCAAATCGTCAAAAATGATGAAAAACGACGCGCTATAGTATGCCGTACGATATGGGCTATAGCCCACGGTCCAAAATGATGAGAAACGAGGCTAACTTTTTTTTTCGAAATTTCAAAAAACATGGGCTATAACCCATCGTTTTTGTCATTTCGTCATTTTTTTCAAATCCTCAAAAATGATGAAAAACGACGCGCTATAGTATGCCGTACGATATGGGCTATAGCCCACGGTCCAAAATGATGAGAAACGAGGCTAACTTTTTTTTTCAAAATTTCAAAAAACATGGGCTATAACCCATCGTTTTTGTCATTTCGTCATTTTTTTCAAATCCTCAAAAATGATGAAAAACGGCGCGCTATAGTATGCCGTACCATATAGGCTATAGCCCACGGTCCAAAATGATGAGAAACGAGGCTAACTTTTTTTTTCAAAATTTCAAAAAACATGGGCTATAACCCATCGTTTTTGTCATTTCGTCATTTTTTTCAAATCCTCAAAAATGATGAAAAACGGCGCGCTATAGTATGCCGTACCATATAGGCTATAGCCCACGGTCCAAAATGATGAGAAACGAGGCTAACTTTTTTTTTCAAAATTTCAAAAAAACATGGGCTATAACCCATCGTTTTTGTCATTTCGTCATTTTTTTCAAATCGTCAAAAATGATGAAAAACGACGCGCTATAGTATGCCGTACGATATGGGCTATAGCCCACGGTCCAAAATGATGAGAAACGAGGCTAATTTTTTTTTTCGAAATTTCAAAAAACATGGGCTATAACCCATCGTTTTTGTCATTTCGTAATTTTTTTCAAATCCTCAGAAATGATGAAAAACGGCGCGCTATAGTATGCCGTACCATATAGGCTATAGCCCACGGTCCAAAATGATGAGAAACGAGGCTAACTTTTTTTTTCAAAATTTCAAAAAACATGGGCTATAACCCATCGTTTTTGTCATTTCGTCATTTTTTTCAAATCCTCAAAAATGATGAAAAACGACGCGCTATAGTATGCCGTACGATATGGGCTATAGCCCACGGTCCAAAATGATGAGAAACGAGGCTAACTTTTTTTTTCAAAATTTCAAAAAACATGGGCTATAACCCATCGTTTTTGTCATTTCGTCATTTTTTTCAAATCCTCAAAAATGATGAAAAACGGCGCGCTATAGTATGCCGTACCATATAGGCTATAGCCCACGGTCCAAAATGATGAGAAACGAGGCTAACTTTTTTTTTCAAAATTTCAAAAAACATGGGCTATAACCCATCGTTTTTGTCATTTCGTCATTTTTTTCAAATCCTCAAAAATGATGAAAAACGACGCGCTATAGTATGCCGTACGATATGGGCTATAGCCCACGGTCCAAAATGATGAGAAACGAGGCTAACTTTTTTTTTCAAAATTTCAAAAAACATGGGCTATAACCCATCGTTTTTGTCATTTCGTCATTTTTTTCAAATCCTCAAAAATGATGAAAAACGGCGCGCTATAGTATGCCGTACCATATAGGCTATAGCCCACGGTCCAAAATGATGAGAAACGAGGCTAACTTTTTTTTTCAAAATTTCAAAAAACATGGGCTATAACCCATCGTTTTTGTCATTTCGTCATTTTTTTCAAATCCTCAAAAATGATGAAAAACGACGCGCTATAGTATGCCGTACGATATGGGCTATAGCCCACGGTCCAAAATGATGAGAAACGAGGCTAACTTTTTTTTTCAAAATTTCAAAAAACATGGGCTATAACCCATCGTTTTTGTCATTTCGTCATTTTTTTCAAATCCTCAAAAATGATGAAAAACGGCGCGCTATAGTATGCCGTACGATATGGGCTATAGCCCATGGTCCAAAATGATGAGAAACGAGGCTAACTTTTTTTTTCAAAATTTCAAAAAACATGGGCTATAACCCATCGTTTTTGACATTTCGTCATTTTTTTCAAATCCTCAAAAATGATGAAAAACGGCGCGCTATAGTATGCCGTACCATATAGGCTATAGCCCACGGTCCAAAATGATGAGAAACGAGGCTAACTTCTTTTTTCAAAATTTCAAAAAACATGGGCTATAACCCATCGTTTTTGTCATTTCGTCATTTTTTTCAAATCCTCAAAAATGATGAAAAACGACGCGCTATAGTATGCCGTACGATATGGGCTATAGCCCACGGTCCAAAATGATGAGAAACGAGGCTAATTTTTTTTTTCAAAATTTCAAAAAACATGGGCTATAACCCATCGTTTTTGTCATTTCGTCATTTTTTTCAATTCCTCAAAAATGATGAAAAACGGCGCGCTATAGTATGCCGTACCATATAGGCTATAGCCCACGGTCCAAAATGATGAGAAACGAGGCTAACTTTTTTTTCCAAAATTAAAAAAAACATGGGCTATAACCCATCGTTTTTGTCATTTCGTCATTTTTTTCAAATCCTCAAAAATGATGAAAAACGACGCGCTATAGTATGCCGTACGATATGGGCTATAGCCCACGGTCCAAAATGATGAGAAACGAGGCTAATTTTTTTTTTCAAAATTTCAAAAAACATGGGCTCTAACCCATCGTTTTTGTCATTTCGTCATTTTTTTCAATTCCTCAAAAATGATGAAAAACGGCGCGCTATAGTATGCCGTACCATATAGGCTATAGCCCACGGTCCAAAATGATGAGAAACGAGGCTAACTTTTTTTTCCAAAATTAAAAAAAACATGGGCTATAACCCATCGTTTTTGTCATTTCGTCATTTTTTTCAAATCCTCAAAAATGATGAAAAACGACGCGCTATAGTATGCCGTACGATATGGGCTATAGCCCACGGTCCAAAATGATGAGAAACGAGGCTAACTTTTTTTTTCAAAATTTCAAAAAACATGGGCTATAACCCATCGTTTTTGTCATTTCGTCATTTTTTTCAAATCCTCAAAAATGATGAAAAACGACGCGCTATAGTATGCCGTACGATATGGGCTATAGCCCACGGTCCAAAATGATGAGAAACGAGGCTAACTTTTTTTTTCAAAATTTCAAAAAACATGGGCTATAACCCATCGTTTTTGTCATTTCGTCATTTTTTTCAAATCCTCAAAAATGATGAAAAACGGCGCGCTATAGTATGCCGTACCATATAGGCTATAGCCCACGGTCCAAAATGATGAGAAACGAGGCTAACTTTTTTTTTCAAAATTTCAAAAAACATGGGCTATAACCCATCGTTTTTGTCATTTCGTCATTTTTTAAAAATCCTCAAAAATGATGAAAAACGGCGCGCTATAGTATGCCGTACCATATAGGCTATAGCCCACGGTCCAAAATGATGAGAAACGAGGCTAACTTTTTTTTTCAAAATTTCAAAAAACATGGGCTATAACCCATCGTTTTTGTCATTTCGTCATTTTTTTCAAATCCTCAAAAATGATGAAAAACGACGCGCTATAGTATGCCGTACGATATGGGCTATAGCCCACGGTCCAAAATGATGAGAAACGAGGCTAACTTTTTTTTTCAAAATTTCAAAAAACATGGGCTATAACCCATCGTTTTTGTCATTTCATCATTTTTTTCAAATCCTCAAAAATGATGAAAAACGACGCGCTATAGTATGCCGTACGATATGGGCTATAGCCCACGGTCCAAAATGATGAGAAACGAGGCTAACTTTTTTTTTCAAAATTTCAAAAAACATGGGCTATAACCCATCGTTTTTGTCATTTCGTCATTTTTTTCAAATCCTCAAAAATGATGAAAAACGGCGCGCTATAGTATGCCGTACGATATGGGCTATAGCCCACGGTCCAAAATGATGAGAAACGAGGCTAATTTTTTTTTCCAAAATTTCAAAAAACATGGGCTATAACCCATCGTTTTTGTCATTTCGTCATTTTTTTCAATTCCTCAAAAATGATGAAAAACGGCGCGCTATAGTATGCCGTACCATATAGGCTATAGCCCACGGTCCAAAATGATGAGAAACGAGGCTAACTTTTTTTTCCAAAATTTAAAAAACATGGGCTATAACCCATCGTTTTTGTCATTTCGTCATTTTTTTCAAATCCTCAAAAATGATGAAAAACGACGCGCTATAGTATGCCGTACGATATGGGCTATAGCCCACGGTCCAAAATGATGAGAAACGAGGCTAACTTTTTTTTTCAAAATTTCAAAAAACATGGGCTATAACCCATCGTTTTTGTCATTTCGTCATTTTTTTCAAATCCTCAAAAATGATGAAAAACGACGCGCTATAGTATGCCGTACGATATGGGCTATAGCCCACGGTCCAAAATGATGAGAAACGAGGCTAACTTTTTTTTTCAAAATTTCAAAAAACATGGGCTATAACCCATCGTTTTTGTCATTTCGTCATTTTTTTCAAATCCTCAAAAATGATGAAAAACGGCGCGCTATAGTATGCCGTACCATATAGGCTATAGCCCACGGTCCAAAATGATGAGAAACGAGGCTAACTTTTTTTTTTCAAAATTTCAAAAAACATGGGCTATAACCCATCGTTTTTGTCATTTCGTCATTTTTTTCAAATCCTCAAAAATGATGAAAAACGACGCGCTATAGTATGCCGTACGATATGGGCTATAGCCCACGGTCCAAAATGATGAGAAACGAGGCTAATTTTTTTTTCCAAAATTTCAAAAAACATGGGCTATAACCCATCGTTTTTGTCATTTCGTCATTTTTTTCAATTCCTCAAAAATGATGAAAAACGGCGCGCTATAGTATGCCGTACCATATAGGCTATAGCCCACGGTCCAAAATGATGAGAAACAAGGCTAACTTTTTTTTCCAAAATTTAAAAAAACATGGGCTATAACCCATCGTTTTTGTCATTTCGTCATTTTTTTCAAATCCTCAAAAATGATGAAAAACGACGCGCTATAGTATGCCGTACGATATGGGCTATAGCCCACGGTCCAAAATGATGAGAAACGAGGCTAACTTTTTTTTTCAAATTTTCAAAAAACATGGGCTATAACCCATCGTTTTTGTCATTTCGTCATTTTTTTCAAATCCTCAAAAATGATGAAAAACGACGCGCTATAGTATGCCGTACGATATGGGCTATAGCCCACGGTCCAAAATGATGAGAAACGAGGCTAACTTTTTTTTTCAAAATTTCAAAAAACATGGGCTATAACCCATCGTTTTTGTCATTTCGTCATTTTTTTCAAATCCTCAAAAATGATGAAAAACGGCGCGCTATAGTATGCCGTACCATATAGGCTATAGCCCACGGTCCAAAATGATGAGAAACGAGGCTAACTTTTTTTTTCAAAATTTCAAAAAACATGGGCTATAACCCATCGTTTTTGTCATTTCGTCATTTTTTTCAAATCCTCAAAAATGATGAAAAACGGCGCGCTATAGTATGCCGTACCATATAGGCTATAGCCCACGGTCCAAAATGATGAGAAACGAGGCTAACTTTTTTTTTCAAAATTTCAAAAAACATGGGCTATAACCCATCGTTTTTGTCATGTCGTCATTTTTTTCAAATCCTCAAAAATGATGAAAAACGGCGCGCTATAGTATGCCGTACCATATAGGCTATAGCCCACGGTCCAAAATGATGAGAAACGAGGCTAACTTTTTTTTTCAAAATTTCAAAAAACATGGGCTATAACCCATCGTTTTTGTCATTTCGTCATTTTTTTCAAATCCTCAAAAATGATGAAAAACGGCGCGCTATAGTATGCCGTACCATATAGGCTATAGCCCACGGTCCAAAATGATGAGAAACGAGGCTAACTTTTTTTTTCAAAATTTCAAAAAACATGGGCTATAACCCATCGTTTTTGTCATTTCGTCATTTTTTTCAAATCCTCAAAAATGATGAAAAACGACGCGCTATAGTATGCCGTACGATATGGGCTATAGCCCACGGTCCAAAATGATGAGAAACGAGGCTAACTTTTTTTTTCAAATTTTCAAAAAACATGGGCTATAACCCATCGTTTTTGTCATTTCGTCATTTTTTTCAAATCCTCAAAAATGATGAAAAACGGCGCGCTATAGTATGCCGTACCATATAGGCTATAGCCCACGGTCCAAAATGATGAGAAACGAGGCTAACTTCTTTTTTCAAAATTTCAAAAAACATGGGCTATAACCCATCGTTTTTGTCATTTCGTCATTTTTTTCAAATCCTCAAAAATGATGAAAAACGACGCGCTATAGTATGCCGTACGATATGGGCTATAGCCCACGGTCCAAAATGATGAGAAACGAGGCTAAATTTTTTTTCCAAAATTTCAAAAAACATGGGCTATAACCCATCGTTTTTGTCATTTCGTCATTTTTTTCAATTCCTCAAAAATGATGAAAAACGGCGCGCTATAGTATGCCGTACCATATAGGCTATAGCCCACGGTCCAAAATGATGAGAAACGAGGCTAACTTTTTTTTCCAAAATTAAAAAAAACATGGGCTATAACCCATCGTTTTTGTCATTTCGTCATTTTTTTCAAATCCTCAAAAATGATGAAAAACGACGCGCTATAGTATGCCGTACGATATGGGCTATAGCCCACGGTCCAAAATGATGAGAAACGAGGCTAACTTTTTTTTTCAAAATTTCAAAAAACATGGGCTATAACCCATCGTTTTTGTCATTTCGTCATTTTTTTCAAATCCTCAAAAATGATGAAAAACGACGCGCTATAGTATGCCGTACGATATGGGCTATAGCCCACGGTCCAAAATGATGAGAAACAAGGCTAACTTTTTTTTTCAAAATTTCAAAAAACATGGGCTATAACCCATCGTTTTTGTCATTTCGTCATTTTTTTCAAATCCTCAAAAATGATGAAAAACGACGCGCTATAGTATGCCGTACGATATGGGCTATAGCCCACGGTCCAAAATGATGAGAAACGAGGCTAATTTTTTTTTCCAAAATTTCAAAAAACATGGGCTATAACCCATCGTTTTTGTCATTTCGTCATTTTTTTCAAATCCTCAAAAATGATGAAAAACAGCGCGCTATAGTATGCCGTACCATATAGGCTATAGCCCACGGTCCAAAATGATGAGAAACGAGGCTAACTTTTTTTTTCAAAATTTCAAAAAACATGGGCTATAACCCATCGTTTTTGTCATTTCGTCATTTTTTTCAAATCCTAAAAAATGATGAAAAACGACGCGCTATAGTATGCCGTACGATATGGGCTATAGCCCACGTTCCAAAATGATGAGAAACGAGGCTAACTTTTTTTTTCAAAATTTAAAAAAACATGGGCTATAACCCATCGTTTTTGTCATTTCGTCATTTTTTTCAAATCTTCAAAAATGATGAAAAACGACGCGCTATAGTATGCCGTACGATATGGGCTATAGCCCACGGTCCAAAATGATGAGAAACGAGGCTAACTTTTTTTTTCAAAATTTCAAAAAACATGGGCTATAACCCATCGTTTTTGTCATTTCGTCATTTTTTTCAAATCCTCAAAAATGATGAAAAACGGCGCGCTATAGTATGCCGTACCATATAGGCTATAGCCCACGGTCCAAAATGATGAGAAACGAGGCTAACTTTTTTTTTCAAAATTTCAAAAAACATGGGCTATAACCCATCGTTTTTGTCATTTCGTCATTTTTTTCAAATCCTCAAAAATGATGAAAAACGACGCGCTATAGTATGCCGTACGATATGGGCTATAGCCCACGGTCCAAAATGATAAGAAACGAGGCTAATTATTTTTTTCAAAATTTCAAAAAACATGGGCTATAACCCATCGTTTTTGTCATTTCGTCATTTTTTTCAAATCCTCAGAAATGATGAAAAACGGCGCGCTATAGTATGCCGTACCATATAGGCTATAGCCCACGGTCCAAAATGATGAGAAACGAGGCTAACTTTTTTTTTCAAAATTTCAAAAAACATGGGCTATAACCCATCGTTTTTGTCATTTCGTCATTTTTTTCAAATCCTCAAAAATGATGAAAAACGACGCGCTATAGTATGCCGTACGATATGGGCTATAGCCCACGGTCCAAAATGATGAGAAACGAGGCTAACTTTTTTTTTCAAAATTTCAAAAAACATGGGCTATAACCCATCGTTTTTGTCATTTAGTCATTTTTTTCAAATCCTCAAAAATGATGAAAAACGGCGCGCTATAGTATGCCGTACCATATAGGCTATAGCCCACGGTCCAAAATGATGAGAAACGAGGCTAACTTTTTTTTTCAAAATTTAAAAAAACATGGGCTATAACCCATCGTTTTTGTCATTTCGTCATTTTTTTCAAATCTTCAAAAATGATGAAAAACGACGCGCTATAGTATGCCGTACGATATGGGCTATAGCCCACGGTCCAAAATGATGAGAAACGAGGCTAACTTTTTTTTTCAAAATTTCAAAAAACATGGGCTATAACCCATCGTTTTTGTCATTTCGTCATTTTTTTCAAATCCTCAAAAATGATGAAAAACGGCGCGCTATAGTATGCCGTACCATATAGGCTATAGCCCACGGTCCAAAATGATGAGAAACGAGGCTAACTTTTTTTTTCAAAATTTCAAAAAACATGGGCTATAACCCATCGTTTTTGTTATTTCGTCATTTTTTTCAAATCCTCAAAAATGATGAAAAACGACGCGCTATAGTATGCCGTACGATATGGGCTATAGCCCACGGTCCAAAATGATAAGAAACGAGGCTAATTTTTTTTTTCAAAATTTCAAAAAACATGGGCTATAACCCATCGTTTTTGTCATTTCGTCATTTTTTTCAAATCCTCAGAAATGATGAAAAACGGCGCGCTATAGTATGCCGTACCATATAGGCTATAGCCCACGGTCCAAAATGATGAGAAACGAGGCTAACTTTTTTTTTCAAAATTTCAAAAAACATGGGCTATAACCCATCGTTTTTGTCATTTCGTCATTTTTTTCAAATCCTCAAAAATGATGAAAAACGACGCGCTATAGTATGCCGTACGATATGGGCTATAGCCCACGGTCCAAAATGATGAGAAACGAGGCTAACTTTTTTTTTCAAAATTTCAAAAAACATGGGCTATAACCCATCGTTTTTGTCATTTCGTCATTTTTTTCAAATCCTCAAAAATGATGAAAAACGGCGCGCTATAGTATGCCGTACCATATAGGCTATAGCCCACGGTCCAAAATGATGAGAAACGAGGCTAACTTTTTTTTTCAAAATTTCAAAAAACATGGGCTATAACCCATCGTTTTTGTCATTTCGTCATTTTTTTCAAATCCTCAAAAATGATGAAAAACGACGCGCTATAGTATGCCGTACGATATGGGCTATAGCCCACGGTCCAAAATGATGAGAAACGAGGCTAATTTTTTTTTTCAAAATTTCAAAAAGCATGGGCTATAACCCATCGTTTTTGTCATTTCGTCATTTTTTTCAAATCCTCAAAAATGATGAAAAACGGCGCGCTATAGTATGCCGTACCATATAGGCTATAGCCCACGGTCCAAAATGATGAGAAACGAGGCTAACTTTTTTTTTCAAAATTTCAAAAAACATGGGCTATAACCCATCGTTTTTGTCATTTCGTCATTTTTTTCAAATCCTCAAAAATGATGAAAAACGACGCGCTATAGTATGCCGTACGATATGGGCTATAGCCCACGGTCCAAAATGATGAGAAACGAGGCTAACTTTTTTTTTCAAAATTTCAAAAAACATGGGCTATAACCCATCGTTTTTGTCATTTCGTCATTTTTTTCAAATCCTCAAAAATGATGAAAAACGGCGCGCTATAGTATGCCGTACCATATAGGCTATAGCCCACGGTCCAAAATGATGAGAAACGAGGCTAACTTTTTTTTTCAAAATTTCAAAAAAACATGGGCTATAACCCATCGTTTTTGTCATTTCGTCATTTTTTTCAAATCGTCAAAAATGATGAAAAACGACGCGCTATAGTATGCCGTACGATATGGGCTATAGCCCACGGTCCAAAATGATGAGAAACGAGGCTAATTTTTTTTTTTGAAATTTCAAAAAACATGGGCTATAACCCATCGTTTTTGTCATTTCGTAATTTTTTTCAAATCCTCAGAAATGATGAAAAACGGCGCGCTATAGTATGCCGTACCATATAGGCTATAGCCCACGGTCCAAAATGATGAGAAACGAGGCTAACTTTTTTTTTCAAAATTTCAAAAAACATGGGCTATAACCCATCGTTTTTGTCATTTCGTCATTTTTTTCAAATCGTCAAAAATGATGAAAAACGACGCGCTATAGTATGCCGTACGATATGGGCTATAGCCCACGGTCCAAAATGATGAGAAACGAGGCTAACTTTTTTTTTCAAAATTTCAAAAAAACATGGGCTATAACCCATCGTTTTTGTCATTTCGTCATTTTTTTCAAATCGTCAAAAATGATGAAAAACGACGCGCTATAGTATGCCGTACGATATGGGCTATAGCCCACGGTCCAAAATGATGAGAAACGAGGCTAATTTTTTTTTCCGAAATTTCAAAAAACATGGGCTATAACCCATCGTTTTTGTCATTTCGTAATTTTTTTCAAATCCTCAGAAATGATGAAAAACGGCGCGCTATAGTATGCCGTACCATATAGGCTATAGCCCACGGTCCAAAATGATGAGAAACGAGGCTAACTTTTTTTTTCAAAATTTCAAAAAACATGGGCTATAACCCATCGTTTTTGTCATTTCGTCATTTTTTTCAAATCCTCAAAAATGATGAAAAACGACGCGCTATAGTATGCCGTACGATATGGGCTATAGCCCACGGTCCAAAATGATGAGAAACGAGGCTAACTTTTTTTTTCAAAATTTCAAAAAACATGGGCTATAACCCATCGTTTTTGTCATTTCGTCATTTTTTTCAAATCCTCAAAAATGATGAAAAACGGCGCGCTATAGTATGCCGTACCATATAGGCTATAGCCCACGGTCCAAAATGATGAGAAACGAGGCTAACTTTTTTTTTCAAAATTTCAAAAAAACATGGGCTATAACCCATCGTTTTTGTCATTTCGTCATTTTTTTCAAATCGTCAAAAATGATGAAAAACGACGCGCTATAGTATGCCGTACGATATGGGCTATAGCCCACGGTCCAAAATGATGAGAAACGAGGCTAATTTTTTTTTTCGAAATTTCAAAAAACATGGGCTATAACCCATCGTTTTTGTCATTTCGTAATTTTTTTCAAATCCTCAGAAATGATGAAAAACGGCGCGCTATAGTATGCCGTACCATATAGGCTATAGCCCACGGTCCAAAATGATGAGAAACGAGGCTAACTTTTTTTTTCAAAATTTCAAAAAACATGGGCTATAACCCATCGTTTTTGTCATTTCGTCATTTTTTTCAAATCCTCAAAAAGGATGAAAAACGACGCGCTATAGTATGCCGTACGATATGGGCTATAGCCCACGGTCCAAAATGATGAGAAACGAGGCTAACTTTTTTTTTCAAAATTTCAAAAAACATGGGCTATAACCCATCGTTTTTGTCATTTCGTCATTTTTTTCAAATCCTCAAAAATGATGAAAAACGACGCGCTATAGTATGCCGTACGATATGGGCTATAGCCCACGGTCCAAAATGATGAGAAACGAGGCTAACTTTTTTTTTCAAAATTTCAAAAAACATGGGCTATAACCCATCGTTTTTGTCATTTCGTCATTTTTTTCAAATCCTCAAAAATGATGAAAAACGGCGCGCTATAGTATGCCGTACCATATAGGCTATAGCCCACGGTCCAAAATGATGAGAAACGAGGCTAACTTTTTTTTTCAAAATTTCAAAAAACATGGGCTATAACCCATCGTTTTTGTCATTTCGTCATTTTTTTCAAATCCTCAAAAATGATGAAAAACGGCGCGCTATAGTATGCCGTACCATATAGGCTATAGCCCACGGTCCAAAATGATGAGAAACGAGGCTAACTTTTTTTTTCAAAATTTCAAAAAAACATGGGCTATAACCCATCGTTTTTGTCATTTCGTCATTTTTTTCAAATCGTCAAAAATGATGAAAAACGACGCGCTATAGTATGCCGTACGATATGGGCTATAGCCCACGGTCCAAAATGATGAGAAACGAGGCTAATTTTTTTTTCGAAATTTCAAAAAACATGGGCTATAACCCATCGTTTTTGTCATTTCGTAATTTTTTTCAAATCCTCAGAAATGATGAAAAACGGCGCGCTATAGTATGCCGTACCATATAGGCTATAGCCCACGGTCCAAAATGATGAGAAACGAGGCTAACTTTTTTTTTCAAAATTTCAAAAAACATGGGCTATAACCCATCGTTTTTGTCATTTCGTCATTTTTTTCAAATCCTCAAAAATGATGAAAAACGACGCGCTATAGTATGCCGTACGATATGGGCTATAGCCCACGGTCCAAAATGATGAGAAACGAGGCTAACTTTTTTTTTCAAAATTTCAAAAAACATGGGCTATAACCCATCGTTTTTGTCATTTCGTCATTTTTTTCAAATCCTCAAAAATGATGAAAAACGGCGCGCTATAGTATGCCGTACCATATAGGCTATAGCCCACGGTCCAAAATGATGAGAAACGAGGCTAACTTTTTTTTTCAAAATTTCAAAAAACATGGGCTATAACCCATCGTTTTTGTCATTTCGTCATTTTTTTCAAATCCTCAAAAATGATGAAAAACGACGCACTATAGTATGCCGTACGATATGGGCTATAGCCCACGGTCCAAAATGATGAGAAACGAGGCTAACTTTTTTTTTCAAAATTTCAAAAAACATGGGCTATAACCCATCGTTTTTGTCATTTCGTCATTTTTTTCAAATCCTCAAAAATGATGAAAAACGGCGCGCTATAGTATGCCGTACCATATAGGCTATAGCCCACGGTCCAAAATGATGAGAAACGAGGCTAACTTTTTTTTTCAAAATTTCAAAAAACATGGGCTATAACCCATCGTTTTTGTCATTTCGTCATTTTTTTCAAATCCTCAAAAATGATGAAAAACGACGCGCTATAGTATGCCGTACGATATGGGCTATAGCCCACGGTCCAAAATGATGAGAAACGAGGCTAACTTTTTTTTTCAAAATTTCAAAAAACATGGGCTATAACCCATCGTTTTTGTCATTTCGTCATTTTTTTCAAATCCTCAAAAATGATGAAAAACGGCGCGCTATAGTATGCCGTACGATATGGGCTATAGCCCATGGTCCAAAATGATGAGAAACGAGGCTAACTTTTTTTTTCAAAATTTCAAAAAACATGGGCTATAACCCATCGTTTTTGACATTTCGTCATTTTTTTCAAATCCTCAAAAATGATGAAAAACGGCGCGCTATAGTATGCCGTACCATATAGGCTATAGCCCACGGTCCAAAATGATGAGAAACGAGGCTAACTTCTTTTTTCAAAATTTCAAAAAACATGGGCTATAACCCATCGTTTTTGTCATTTCGTCATTTTTTTCAAATCCTCAAAAATGATGAAAAACGACGCGCTATAGTATGCCGTACGATATGGGCTATAGCCCACGGTCCAAAATGATGAGAAACGAGGCTAATTTTTTTTTTCAAAATTTCAAAAAACATGGGCTATAACCCATCGTTTTTGTCATTTCGTCATTTTTTTCAATTCCTCAAAAATGATGAAAAACGGCGCGCTATAGTATGCCGTACCATATAGGCTATAGCCCACGGTCCAAAATGATGAGAAACGAGGCTAACTTTTTTTTCCAAAATTAAAAAAAACATGGGCTATAACCCATCGTTTTTGTCATTTCGTCATTTTTTTCAAATCCTCAAAAATGATGAAAAACGACGCGCTATAGTATGCCGTACGATATGGGCTATAGCCCACGGTCCAAAATGATGAGAAACGAGGCTAACTTTTTTTTTCAAAATTTCAAAAAACATGGGCTATAACCCATCGTTTTTGTCATTTCGTCATTTTTTTCAAATCCTCAAAAATGATGAAAAACGACGCGCTATAGTATGCCGTACGATATGGGCTATAGCCCACGGTCCAAAATGATGAGAAACGAGGCTAACTTTTTTTTTCAAAATTTCAAAAAACATGGGCTACAACCCATCGTTTTTGTCATTTCGTCATTTTTTTCAAATCCTCAAAAATGATGAAAAACGGCGCGCTATAGTATGCCGTACCATATAGGCTATAGCCCACGGTCCAAAATGATGAGAAACGAGGCTAACTTTTTTTTTCAAAATTTCAAAAAACATGGGCTATAACCCATCGTTTTTGTCATTTCGTCATTTTTTTCAAATCCTCAAAAATGATGAAAAACGGCGCGCTATAGTATGCCGTACCATATAGGCTATAGCCCACGGTCCAAAATGATGAGAAACGAGGCTAACTTTTTTTTTCAAAATTTCAAAAAACATGGGCTATAACCCATCGTTTTTGTCATTTCGTAATTTTTTAAAAATCCTCAAAAATGATGAAAAACGGCGCGCTATAGTATGCCGTACCATATAGGCTATAGCCCACGGTCCAAAATGATGAGAAACGAGGCTAACTTTTTTTTCCAAAATTTAAAAAACATGGGCTATAACCCATCGTTTTTGTCATTTCGTCATTTTTTTCAAATCCTCAAAAATGATGAAAAACGACGCGCTATAGTATGCCGTACGATATGGGCTATAGCCCACGGTCCAAAATGATGAGAAACGAGGCTAACTTTTTTTTTCAAAATTTCAAAAAACATGGGCTATAACCCATCGTTTTTGTCATTTCGTCATTTTTTTCAAATCCTCAAAAATGATGAAAAACGACGCGCTATAGTATGCCGTACGATATGGGCTATAGCCCACGGTCCAAAATGATGAGAAACGAGGCTAACTTTTTTTTTCAAAATTTCAAAAAACATGGGCTATAACCCATCGTTTTTGTCATTTCGTCATTTTTTTCAAATCCTCAAAAATGATGAAAAACGGCGCGCTATAGTATGCCGTACCATATAGGCTATAGCCCACGGTCCAAAATGATGAGAAACGAGGCTAACTTTTTTTTTCAAAATTTCAAAAAACATGGGCTATAACCCATCGTTTTTGTCATTTCGTCATTTTTTTCAAATCCTCAAAAATGATGAAAAACGACGCGCTATAGTATGCCGTACGATATGGGCTATAGCCCACGGTCCAAAATGATGAGAAACGAGGCTAATTTTTTTTTCCAAAATTTCAAAAAACATGGGCTATAACCCATCGTTTTTGTCATTTCGTCATTTTTTTCAATTCCTCAAAAATGATGAAAAACGGCGCGCTATAGTATGCCGTACCATATAGGCTATAGCCCACGGTCCAAAATGATGAGAAACAAGGCTAACTTTTTTTTCCAAAATTTAAAAAAACATGGGCTATAACCCATCGTTTTTGTCATTTCGTCATTTTTTTCAAATCCTCAAAAATGATGAAAAACGACGCGCTATAGTATGCCGTACGATATGGGCTATAGCCCACGGTCCAAAATGATGAGAAACGAGGCTAACTGTTTTTTTCAAATTTTCAAAAAACATGGGCTATAACCCATCGTTTTTGTCATTTCGTCATTTTTTTCAAATCCTCAAAAATGATGAAAAACGACGCGCTATAGTATGCCGTACGATATGGGCTATAGCCCACGGTCCAAAATGATGAGAAACGAGGCTAACTTTTTTTTTCAAAATTTCAAAAAACATGGGCTATAACCCATCGTTTTTGTCATTTCGTCATTTTTTTCAAATCCTCAAAAATGATGAAAAACGGCGCGCTATAGTATGCCGTACCATATAGGCTATAGCCCACGGTCCAAAATGATGAGAAACGAGGCTAACTTTTTTTTTCAAAATTTCAAAAAACATGGGCTATAACCCATCGTTTTTGTCATTTCGTCATTTTTTTCAAATCCTCAAAAATGATGAAAAACGGCGCGCTATAGTATGCCGTACCATATAGGCTATAGCCCACGGTCCAAAATGATGAGAAACGAGGCTAACTTTTTTTTTCAAAATTTCAAAAAACATGGGCTATAACCCATCGTTTTTGTCATGTCATCATTTTTTTCAAATCCTCAAAAATGATGAAAAACGGCGCGCTATAGTATGCCGTACCATATAGGCTATAGCTCACGGTCCAAAATGATGAGAAACGAGGCTAACTTTTTTTTTCAAAATTTCAAAAAACATGGGCTATAACCCATCGTTTTTGTCATTTCGTCATTTTTTTCAAATCCTCAAAAATGATGAAAAACGGCGCGCTATAGTATGCCGTACCATATAGGCTATAGCCCACGGTCCAAAATGATGAGAAACGAGGCTAACTTTTTTTTTCAAAATTTCAAAAAACATGGGCTATAACCCATCGTTTTTGTCATTTCGTCATTTTTTTCAAATCCTCAAAAATGATGAAAAACGACGCGCTATAGTATGCCGTACGATATGGGCTATAGCCCACGGTCCAAAATGATGAGAAACGAGGCTAACTTTTTTTTTCAAATTTTCAAAAAACATGGGCTATAACCCATCGTTTTTGTCATTTCGTCATTTTTTTCAAATCCTCAAAAATGATGAAAAACGGCGCGCTATAGTATGCCGTACCATATAGGCTATAGCCCACGGTCCAAAATGATGAGAAACGAGGCTAACTTCTTTTTTCAAAATTTCAAAAAACATGGGCTATAACCCATCGTTTTTGTCATTTCGTCATTTTTTTCAAATCCTCAAAAATGATGAAAAACGACGCGCTATAGTATGCCGTACGATATGGGCTATAGCCCACGGTCCAAAATGATGAGAAACGAGGCTAATTTTTTTTTTCAAAATTTCAAAAAACATGGGCTATAACCCATCGTTTTTGTCATTTCGTCATTTTTTTCAATTCCTCAAAAATGATGAAAAACGGCGCGCTATAGTATGCCGTACCATATAGGCTATAGCCCACGGTCCAAAATGATGAGAAACGAGGCTAACTTTTTTTTCCAAAATTAAAAAAAACATGGGCTATAACCCATCGTTTTTGTCATTTCGTCATTTTTTTCAAATCCTCAAAAATGATGAAAAACGACGCGCTATAGTATGCCGTACGATATGGGCTATAGCCCACGGTCCAAAATGATGAGAAACGAGGCTAACTTTTTTTTTCAAAATTTCAAAAAACATGGGCTATAACCCATCGTTTTTGTCATTTCGTAATTTTTTTCAAATCCTCAAAAATGATGAAAAACTACGCGCTATAGTATGCCGTACGATATGGGCTATAGCCCACGGTCCAAAATGATGAGAAACGAGGCTAACTTTTTTTTTCAAAATTTCAAAAAACTTGGGCTATAACCCATCGTTTTTGTCATGTCGTCATTTTTTTCAAATCCTCAAAAATGATGAAAAACGGCGCGCTATAGTATGCCGTACCATATAGGCTATAGCCCACGGTCCAAAATGATGAGAAACGAGGCTAACTTTTTTTTTCAAAATTTCAAAAAACATGGGCTATAACCCATCGTTTTTGTCATTTCGTCATTTTTTTCAAATCCTCAAAAATGATGAAAAACGGCGCGCTATAGTATGCCGTACCATATAGGCTATAGCCCACGGTCCAAAATGATGAGAAACGAGGCTAACTTTTTTTTTCAAAATTTCAAAAAACATGGGCTATAACCCATCGTTTTTGTCATTTCGTCATTTTTTTCAAATCCTCAAAAATGATGAAAAACGACGCGCTATAGTATGCCGTACGATATGGGCTATAGCCCACGGTCCAAAATTATGAGAAACGAGGCTAACTTTTTTTTTCAAAATTTCAAAAAACATGGGCTATAACCCATCGTTTTTGTCATTTCGTCATTTTTTAAAAATCCTCAAAAATGATGAAAAACGGCGCGCTATAGTATGCCGTACGATATG
This sequence comes from Protomyctophum bolini, assembly GCF_963924005.1. Lineage (NCBI taxonomy): Eukaryota > Metazoa > Chordata > Actinopteri > Myctophiformes > Myctophidae > Protomyctophum > Protomyctophum bolini. The sequence goes on along the minus strand of NC_137870.1, from coordinate 18,660,185 downwards.
GGCTATAGCCCATGGTCCAAAATGATGAGAAACGAGGCTAACTTTTTTTTTCAAAATTTCAAAAAACATGGGCTATAACCCATCGTTTTTGTCATTTCGTCATTTTTTTCAAATCCTCAAAAATGATGAAAAACGGCGCGCTATAGTATGCCGTACCATATAGGCTATAGCCCACGGTCCAAAATGATAAGAAACGAGGCTAACTTCTTTTTTCAAAATTTCAAAAAACATGGGCTATAACCCATCGTTTTTGTCATTTCGTCATTTTTTTCAAATCCTCAAAAATGATGAAAAACGACGCGCTATAGTATGCCGTACGATATGGGCTATAGCCCACGGTCCAAAATGATGAGAAACGAGGCTAATTTTTTTTTTCAAAATTTCAAAAACAATGGGCTATAACCCATCGTTTTTGTCATTTCGTCATTTTTTTCAAATCCTCAAAAATGATGAAAAACGGCGCGCTATAGTATGCCGTACCATATAGGCTATAGCCCACGGTCCAAAATGATGAGAAACGAGGCTAACTTTTTTTTTCAAAATTTCAAAAAACATGGGCTATAACCCATCGTTTTTGTCATTTCGTCATTTTTTTCAAATCCTCAAAAATGATGAAAAACGACGCGCTATAGTATGCCGTACGATATGGGCTATAGCCCACGGTCCAAAATGATGAGAAACGAGGCTAACTTTTTTTTTCAAAATTTCAAAAAACATGGGCTATAACCCATCGTTTTTGTCATTTCATCATTTTTTTTAAATCCTCAAAAATGATGAAAAACGACGCGCTATAGTATGCCGTACGATATGGGCTATAGCCCACGGTCCAAAATGATGAGAAACGAGGCTAACTTTTTTTTTCAAAATTTCAAAAAACATGGGCTATAACCCATCGTTTTTGTCATTTCGTCATTTTTTTCAAATCCTCAAAAATGATGAAAAACGGCGCGCTATAGTATGCCGTACCATATAGGCTATAGCCCACGGTCCAAAATGATGAGAAACGAGGCTAACTTTTTTTTTCAAAATTTCAAAAAACATGGGCTATAACCCATCGTTTTTGTCATTTCGTCATTTTTTTCAAATCCTCAAAAATGATGAAAAACGACGCGCTATAGTATGCCGTACGATATGGGCTATAGCCCACGGTCCAAAATGATGAGAAACGAGGCTAACTTTTTTTTTCAAAATTTCAAAAAACATGGGCTATAACCCATCGTTTTTGTCATTTCATCATTTTTTTTAAATCCTCAAAAATGATGAAAAACGACGCGCTATAGTATGCCGTACGATATGGGCTATAGCCCACGGTCCAAAATGATGAGAAACGAGGCTAACTTTTTTTTTCAAAATTTCAAAAAACATGGGCTATAACCCATCGTTTTTGTCATTTCGTCATTTTTTTCAAATCCTCAAAAATGATGAAAAACGACGCGCTATAGTATGCCGTACGATATGGGCTATAGCCCACGGTCCAAAATGATGAGAAACGAGGCTAATTTTTTTTTCCAAAATTTCAAAAAACATGGGCTATAACCCATCGTTTTTGTCATTTCGTCATTTTTTTCAATTCCTCAAAAATGATGAAAAACGGCGCGCTATAGTATGCCGTACCATATAGGCTATAGCCCACGGTCCAAAATGATGAGAAACGAGGCTAACTTTTTTTTCCAAAATTTAAAAAAACATGGGCTATAACCCATCGTTTTTGTCATTTCGTCATTTTTTTCAAATCCTCAAAAATGATGAAAAACGACGCGCTATAGTATGCCGTACGATATGGGCTATAGCCCACGGTCCAAAATCATGAGAAACGAGGCTAACTTTTTTTTTCAAAATTTCAAAAAACATGGGCTATAACCCATCGTTTTTGTCATTTCGTCATTTTTTTCAAATCCTCAAAAATGATGAAAAACGACGCGCTATAGTATGCCGTACGATATGGGCTATAGCCCACGGTCCAAAATGATGAGAAACGAGGCTAACTTTTTTTTTCAAAATTTCAAAAAACATGGGCTATAACCCATCGTTTTTGTCATTTCGTAATTTTTTTCAAATCCTCAAAAATGATGAAAAACGGCGCGCTATAGTATGCCGTACCATATAGGCTATAGCCCACGGTCCAAAATGATGAGAAACGAGGCTAACTTTTTTTTTCAAAATTTCAAAAAACATGGGCTATAACCCATCGTTTTTGTCATTTCGTCATTTTTTTCAAATCCTCAAAAATGATGAAAAACGACGCGCTATAGTATGCCGTACGATATGGGCTATAGCCCACGGTCCAAAATGATGAGAAACGAGGCTAACTTTTTTTTCCAAAATTAAAAAAAACATGGGCTATAACCCATCGTTTTTGTCATTTCGTCATTTTTTTCAAATCCTCAAAAATGATGAAAAACGACGCGCTATAGTATGCCGTACGATATGGGCTATAGCCCACGGTCCAAAATGATGAGAAACGAGGCTAACTTTTTTTTTCAAAATTTCAAAAAACATGGGCTATAACCCATCGTTTTTGTCATTTCGTCATTTTTTTCAAATCCTCAAAAATGATGAAAAACGACGCGCTATAGTATGCCGTACGATATGGGCTATAGCCCACGGTCCAAAATGATGAGAAACGAGGCTAACTTTTTTTTTCAAAATTTCAAAAAACATGGGCTACAACCCATCGTTTTTGTCATTTCGTCATTTTTTTCAAATCCTCAAAAATGATGAAAAACGGCGCGCTATAGTATGCCGTACCATATAGGCTATAGCCCACGGTCCAAAATGATGAGAAACGAGGCTAACTTTTTTTTTCAAAATTTCAAAAAACATGGGCTATAACCCATCGTTTTTGTCATTTCGTCATTTTTTTCAAATCCTCAAAAATGATGAAAAACGGCGCGCTATAGTATGCCGTACCATATAGGCTATAGCCCACGGTCCAAAATGATGAGAAACGAGGCTAACTTTTTTTTTCAAAATTTCAAAAAACATGGGCTATAACCCATCGTTTTTGTCATTTCGTCATTTTTTAAAAATCCTCAAAAATGATGAAAAACGGCGCGCTATAGTATGCCGTACCATATAGGCTATAGCCCACGGTCCAAAATGATGAGAAACGAGGCTAACTTTTTTTTCCAAAATTTAAAAAACATGGGCTATAACCCATCGTTTTTGTCATTTCGTCATTTTTTTCAAATCCTCAAAAATGATGAAAAACGACGCGCTATAGTATGCCGTACGATATGGGCTATAGCCCACGGTCCAAAATGATGAGAAACGAGGCTAACTTTTTTTTTCAAAATTTCAAAAAACATGGGCTATAACCCATCGTTTTTGTCATTTCGTCATTTTTTTCAAATCCTCAAAAATGATGAAAAACGACGCGCTATAGTATGCCGTACGATATGGGCTATAGCCCACGGTCCAAAATGATGAGAAACGAGGCTAACTTTTTTTTTCAAAATTTCAAAAAACATGGGCTATAACCCATCGTTTTTGTCATTTCGTCATTTTTTTCAAATCCTCAAAAATGATGAAAAACGGCGCGCTATAGTATGCCGTACCATATAGGCTATAGCCCACGGTCCAAAATGATGAGAAACGAGGCTAACTTTTTTTTTCAAAATTTCAAAAAACATGGGCTATAACCCATCGTTTTTGTCATTTCGTCATTTTTTTCAAATCCTCAAAAATGATGAAAAACGACGCGCTATAGTATGCCGTACGATATGGGCTATAGCCCACGGTCCAAAATGATGAGAAACGAGGCTAATTTTTTTTTCCAAAATTTCAAAAAACATGGGCTATAACCCATCGTTTTTGTCATTTCGTCATTTTTTTCAATTCCTCAAAAATGATGAAAAACGGCGCGCTATAGTATGCCGTACCATATAGGCTATAGCCCACGGTCCAAAATGATGAGAAACAAGGCTAACTTTTTTTTCCAAAATTTAAAAAAACATGGGCTATAACCCATCGTTTTTGTCATTTCGTCATTTTTTTCAAATCCTCAAAAATGATGAAAAACGACGCGCTATAGTATGCCGTACGATATGGGCTATAGCCCACGGTCCAAAATGATGAGAAACGAGGCTAACTGTTTTTTTCAAATTTTCAAAAAACATGGGCTATAACCCATCGTTTTTGTCATTTCGTCATTTTTTTCAAATCCTCAAAAATGATGAAAAACGACGCGCTATAGTATGCCGTACGATATGGGCTATAGCCCACGGTCCAAAATGATGAGAAACGAGGCTAACTTTTTTTTTCAAAATTTCAAAAAACATGGGCTATAACCCATCGTTTTTGTCATTTCGTCATTTTTTTCAAATCCTCAAAAATGATGAAAAACGGCGCGCTATAGTATGCCGTACCATATAGGCTATAGCCCACGGTCCAAAATGATGAGAAACGAGGCTAACTTTTTTTTTCAAAATTTCAAAAAACATGGGCTATAACCCATCGTTTTTGTCATTTCGTCATTTTTTTCAAATCCTCAAAAATGATGAAAAACGGCGCGCTATAGTATGCCGTACCATATAGGCTATAGCCCACGGTCCAAAATGATGAGAAACGAGGCTAACTTTTTTTTTCAAAATTTCAAAAAACATGGGCTATAACCCATCGTTTTTGTCATGTCGTCATTTTTTTCAAATCCTCAAAAATGATGAAAAACGGCGCGCTATAGTATGCCGTACCATATAGGCTATAGCTCACGGTCCAAAATGATGAGAAACGAGGCTAACTTTTTTTTTCAAAATTTCAAAAAACATGGGCTATAACCCATCGTTTTTGTCATTTCGTCATTTTTTTCAAATCCTCAAAAATGATGAAAAACGGCGCGCTATAGTATGCCGTACCATATAGGCTATAGCCCACGGTCCAAAATGATGAGAAACGAGGCTAACTTTTTTTTTCAAAATTTCAAAAAACATGGGCTATAACCCATCGTTTTTGTCATTTCGTCATTTTTTTCAAATCCTCAAAAATGATGAAAAACGACGCGCTATAGTATGCCGTACGATATGGGCTATAGCCCACGGTCCAAAATGATGAGAAACGAGGCTAACTTTTTTTTTCAAATTTTCAAAAAACATGGGCTATAACCCATCGTTTTTGTCATTTCGTCATTTTTTTCAAATCCTCAAAAATGATGAAAAACGGCGCGCTATAGTATGCCGTACCATATAGGCTATAGCCCACGGTCCAAAATGATGAGAAACGAGGCTAACTTCTTTTTTCAAAATTTCAAAAAACATGGGCTATAACCCATCGTTTTTGTCATTTCGTCATTTTTTTCAAATCCTCAAAAATGATGAAAAACGACGCGCTATAGTATGCCGTACGATATGGGCTATAGCTCACGGTCCAAAATGATGAGAAACGAGGCTAACTTTTTTTTTCAAAATTTCAAAAAACATGGGCTATAACCCATCGTTTTTGTCATTTCGTCATTTTTTTCAAATCCTCAAAAATGATGAAAAACGGCGCGCTATAGTATGCCGTACCATATAGGCTATAGCCCACGGTCCAAAATGATGAGAAACGAGGCTAACTTTTTTTTTCAAAATTTCAAAAAACATGGGCTATAACCCATCGTTTTTGTCATTTCGTCATTTTTTTCAAATCCTCAAAAATGATGAAAAACGACGCGCTATAGTATGCCGTACGATATGGGCTATAGCCCACGGTCCAAAATGATGAGAAACGAGGCTAACTTTTTTTTTCAAATTTTCAAAAAACATGGGCTATAACCCATCGTTTTTGTCATTTCGTCATTTTTTTCAAATCCTCAAAAATGATGAAAAACGGCGCGCTATAGTATGCCGTACCATATAGGCTATAGCCCACGGTCCAAAATGATGAGAAACGAGGCTAACTTCTTTTTTCAAAATTTCAAAAAACATGGGCTATAACCCATCGTTTTTGTCATTTCGTCATTTTTTTCAAATCCTCAAAAATGATGAAAAACGACGCGCTATAGTATGCCGTACGATATGGGCTATAGCCCACGGTCCAAAATGATGAGAAACGAGGCTAATTTTTTTTTTCAAAATTTCAAAAAACATGGGCTATAACCCATCGTTTTTGTCATTTCGTCATTTTTTTCAATTCCTCAAAAATGATGAAAAACGGCGCGCTATAGTATGCCGTACCATATAGGCTATAGCCCACGGTCCAAAATGATGAGAAACGAGGCTAACTTTTTTTTCCAAAATTAAAAAAAACATGGGCTATAACCCATCGTTTTTGTCATTTCGTCATTTTTTTCAAATCCTCAAAAATGATGAAAAACGACGCGCTATAGTATGCCGTACGATATGGGCTATAGCCCACGGTCCAAAATGATGAGAAACGAGGCTAACTTTTTTTTTCAAAATTTCAAAAAACATGGGCTATAACCCATCGTTTTTGTCATTTCGTCATTTTTTTCAAATCCTCAAAAATGATGAAAAACGACGCGCTATAGTATGCCGTACGATATGGGCTATAGCCCACGGTCCAAAATGATGAGAAACGAGGCTAACTTTTTTTTTCAAAATTTCAAAAAACTTGGGCTATAACCCATCGTTTTTGTCATTTCGTCATTTTTTTCAAATCCTCAAAAATGATGAAAAACGGCGCGCTATAGTATGCCGTACCATATAGGCTATAGCCCACGGTCCAAAATGATGAGAAACGAGGCTAACTTTTTTTTTCAAAATTTCAAAAAACATGGGCTATAACCCATCGTTTTTGTCATTTCGTCATTTTTTTCAAATCCTCAAAAATGATGAAAAACGGCGCGCTATAGTATGCCGTACCATATAGGCTATAGCCCACGGTCCAAAATGATGAGAAACGAGGCTAACTTTTTTTTTCAAAATTTCAAAAAACATGGGCTATAACCCATCGTTTTTGTCATTTCGTCATTTTTTTCAAATCCTCAAAAATGATGAAAAACGACGCGCTATAGTATGCCGTACGATATGGGCTATAGCCCACGGTCCAAAATTATGAGAAACGAGGCTAACTTTTTTTTTCAAAATTTCAAAAAACATGGGCTATAACCCATCGTTTTTGTCATTTCGTCATTTTTTAAAAATCCTCAAAAATGATGAAAAACGGCGCGCTATAGTATGCCGTACGATATGGGCTATAGCCCATGGTCCAAAATGATGAGAAACGAGGCTAACTTTTTTTTTCAAAATTTCAAAAAACATGGGCTATAACCCATCGTTTTTGTCATTTCGTCATTTTTTTCAAATCCTCAAAAATGATGAAAAACGGCGCGCTATAGTATGCCGTACCATATAGGCTATAGCCCACGGTCCAAAATGATAAGAAACGAGGCTAACTTCTTTTTTCAAAATTTCAAAAAACATGGGCTATAACCCATCGTTTTTGTCATTTCGTCATTTTTTTCAAATCCTCAAAAATGATGAAAAACGACGCGCTATAGTATGCCGTACGATATGGGCTATAGCCCACGGTCCAAAATGATGAGAAACGAGGCTAATTTTTTTTTTCAAAATTTCAAAAACTATGGGCTATAACCCATCGTTTTTGTCATTTCGTCATTTTTTTCAAATCCTCAAAAATGATGAAAAACGGCGCGCTATAGTATGCCGTACCATATAGGCTATAGCCCACGGTCCAAAATGATGAGAAACGAGGCTAACTTTTTTTTTCAAAATTTCAAAAAACATGGGCTATAACCCATCGTTTTTGTCATTTCGTCATTTTTTTCAAATCCTCAAAAATGATGAAAAACGACGCGCTATAGTATGCCGTACGATATGGGCTATAGCCCACGGTCCAAAATGATGAGAAACGAGGCTAACTTTTTTTTTCAAAATTTCAAAAAACATGGGCTATAACCCATCGTTTTTGTCATTTCATCATTTTTTTTAAATCCTCAAAAATGATGAAAAACGACGCGCTATAGTATGCCGTACGATATGGGCTATAGCCCACGGTCCAAAATGATGAGAAACGAGGCTAACTTTTTTTTTCAAAATTTCAAAAAACATGGGCTATAACCCATCGTTTTTGTCATTTCGTCATTTTTTTCAAATCCTCAAAAATGATGAAAAACGGCGCGCTATAGTATGCCGTACCATATAGGCTATAGCCCACGGTCCAAAATGATGAGAAACGAGGCTAACTTTTTTTTTCAAAATTTCAAAAAACATGGGCTATAACCCATCGTTTTTGTCATTTCGTCATTTTTTTCAAATCCTCAAAAATGATGAAAAACGACGCGCTATAGTATGCCGTACGATATGGGCTATAGCCCACGGTCCAAAATGATGAGAAACGAGGCTAACTTTTTTTTTCAAAATTTCAAAAAACATGGGCTATAACCCATCGTTTTTGTCATTTCATCATTTTTTTTAAATCCTCAAAAATGATGAAAAACGACGCGCTATAGTATGCCGTACGATATGGGCTATAGCCCACGGTCCAAAATGATGAGAAACGAGGCTAACTTTTTTTTTCAAAATTTCAAAAAACATGGGCTATAACCCATCGTTTTTGTCATTTCGTCATTTTTTTCAAATCCTCAAAAATGATGAAAAACGACGCGCTATAGTATGCCGTACGATATGGGCTATAGCCCACGGTCCAAAATGATGAGAAACGAGGCTAATTTTTTTTCCAAAATTTCAAAAAACATGGGCTATAACCCATCGTTTTTGTCATTTCGTCATTTTTTTCAATTCCTCAAAAATGATGAAAAACGGCGCGCTATAGTATGCCGTACCATATAGGCTATAGCCCACGGTCCAAAATGATGAGAAACGAGGCTAACTTTTTTTTCCAAAATTTAAAAAAACATGGGCTATAACCCATCGTTTTTGTCATTTCGTCATTTTTTTCAAATCCTCAAAAATGATGAAAAACGACGCGCTATAGTATGCCGTACGATATGGGCTATAGCCCACGGTCCAAAATCATGAGAAACGAGGCTAACTTTTTTTTTCAAAATTTCAAAAAACATGGGCTATAACCCATCGTTTTTGTCATTTCGTCATTTTTTTCAAATCCTCAAAAATGATGAAAAACGACGCGCTATAGTATGCCGTACGATATGGGCTATAGCCCACGGTCCAAAATGATGAGAAACGAGGCTAACTTTTTTTTTCAAAATTTCAAAAAACATGGGCTATAACCCATCGTTTTTGTCATTTCGTAATTTTTTTCAAATCCTCAAAAATGATGAAAAACGGCGCGCTATAGTATGCCGTACCATATAGGCTATAGCCCACGGTCCAAAATGATGAGAAACGAGGCTAACTTTTTTTTTCAAAATTTCAAAAAACATGGGCTATAACCCATCGTTTTTGTCATTTCGTCATTTTTTTCAAATCCTCAAAAATGATGAAAAACGACGCGCTATAGTATGCCGTACGATATGGGCTATAGCCCACGGTCCAAAATGATGAGAAACGAGGCTAATTTTTTTTTCCAAAATTTCAAAAAACATGGGCTATAACCCATCGTTTTTGTCATTTCGTCATTTTTTTCAATTCCTCAAAAATGATGAAAAACGGCGCGCTATAGTATGCCGTACCATATAGGCTATAGCCCACGGTCCAAGATGATGAGAAACAAGGCTAACTTTTTTTTCCAAAATTTAAAAAAACATGGGCTATAACCCATCGTTTTTGTCATTTCGTCATTTTTTTCAAATCCTCAAAAATGATGAAAAACGACGCGCTATAGTATGCCGTACGATATGGGCTATAGCCCACGGTCCAAAATGATGAGAAACGAGGCTAACTTTTTTTTTCAAATTTTCAAAAAACATGGGCTATAACCCATCGTTTTTGTCATTTCGTCATTTTTTTCAAATCCTCAAAAATGATGAAAAACGACGCGCTATAGTATGCCGTACGATATGGGCTATAGCCCACGGTCCAAAATGATGAGAAACGAGGCTAACTTTTTTTTTCAAAATTTCAAAAAACATGGGCTATAACCCATCGTTTTTGTCATTTCGTCATTTTTTTCAAATCCTCAAAAATGATGAAAAACGGCGCGCTATAGTATGCCGTACCATATAGGCTATAGCCCACGGTCCAAAATGATGAGAAACGAGGCTAACTTTTTTTTTCAAAATTTCAAAAAACATGGGCTATAACCCATCGTTTTTGTCATTTCGTCATTTTTTTCAAATCCTCAAAAATGATGAAAAACGGCGCGCTATAGTATGCCGTACCATATAGGCTATAGCCCACGGTCCAAAATGATGAGAAACGAGGCTAACTTTTTTTTTCAAAATTTCAAAAAACATGGGCTATAACCCATCGTTTTTGTCATGTCGTCATTTTTTTCAAATCCTCAAAAATGATGAAAAACGGCGCGCTATAGTATGCCGTACCATATAGGCTATAGCCCACGGTCCAAAATGATGAGAAACGAGGCTAACTTTTTTTTTCAAAATTTCAAAAAACATGGGCTATAACCCATCGTTTTTGTCATTTCGTCATTTTTTTCAAATCCTCAAAAATGATGAAAAACGACGCGCTATAGTATGCCGTACGATATGGGCTATAGCCCACGGTCCAAAATGATGAGAAACGAGGCTAACTTTTTTTTTCAAAATTTCAAAAAACATGGGCTATAACCCATCGTTTTTGTCATTTCGTCATTTTTTTCAAATCCTCAAAAATGATGAAAAACGGCGCGCTATAGTATGCCGTACCATATAGGCTATAGCCCACGGTCCAAAATGATGAGAAACGAGGCTAACTTTTTTTTTCAAAATTTCAAAAAACATGGGCTATAACCCATCGTTTTTGTCATTTCGTCATTTTTTTCAAATCCTCAAAAATGATGAAAAACGGCGCGCTATAGTATGCCGTACCATATAGGCTATAGCCCACGGTCCAAAATGATGAGAAACGAGGCTAACTTTTTTTTTCAAAATTTCAAAAAACATGGGCTATAACCCATCGTTTTTGTCATGTCGTCATTTTTTTCAAATCCTCAAAAATGATGAAAAACGGCGCGCTATAGTATGCCGTACCATATAGGCTATAGCCCACGGTCCAAAATGATGAGAAACGAGGCTAACTTTTTTTTTCAAAATTTCAAAAAACATGGGCTATAACCCATCGTTTTTGTCATTTCGTCATTTTTTTCAAATCCTCAAAAATGATGAAAAACGACGCGCTATAGTATGCCGTACGATATGGGCTATAGCCCACGGTCCAAAATGATGAGAAACGAGGCTAATTTTTTTTTCCAAAATTTCAAAAAACATGGGCTATAACCCATCGTTTTTGTCATTTCGTCATTTTTTTCAATTCCTCAAAAATGATGAAAAACGGCGCGCTATAGTATGCCGTACCATATAGGCTATAGCCCACGGTCCAAAATGATGAGAAACGAGGCTAACTTTTTTTTCCAAAATTTAAAAAAACATGGGCTATAACCCATCGTTTTTGTCATTTCGTCATTTTTTTCAAATCCTCAAAAATGATGAAAAACGACGCGCTATAGTATGCCGTACGATATGGGTCCAAAATGATGAGAAACGAGGCTAACTTTTTTTTTCAAATTTTCAAAAAACATGGGCTATAACCCATCGTTTTTGTCATTTCGTCATTTTTTTCAAATCCACAAAAATGATGAAAAACGACGCGCTATAGTATGCCGTACGATATGGGCTATAGCCCACGGTCCAAAATGATGAGAAACGAGGCTAACTTTTTTTTTCAAAATTTCAAAAAACATGGGCTATAACCCATCGTTTTTGTCATTTCGTCATTTTTTTCAAATCCTCAAAAATGATGAAAAACGACGCGCTATAGTATGCCGTACGATATGGGCTATAGCCCACGGTCCAAAATGATGAGAAACGAGGCTAACTTTTTTTTTCAAAATTTCAAAAAACTTGGGCTATAACCCATCGTTTTTGTCATTTCGTCATTTTTTTCAAATCCTCAAAAATGATGAAAAACGGCGCGCTATAGTATGCCGTACCATATAGGCTATAGCCCACGGTCCAAAATGATGAGAAACGAGGCTAACTTTTTTTTTCAAAATTTCAAAAAACATGGGCTATAACCCATCGTTTTTGTCATTTCGTCATTTTTTTCAAATCCTCAAAAATGATGAAAAACGGCGCGCTATAGTATGCCGTACGATATGGGCTATAGCCCACGGTCCAAAATGATGAGAAACGAGGCTAACTTTTTTTTTCAAAATTTCAAAAAACTTGGGCTATAACCCATCGTTTTTGTCATTTCGTCATTTTTTTCAAATCCTCAAAAATGATGAAAAACGGCGCGCTATAGTATGCCGTACCATATAGGCTATAGCCCACGGTCCAAAATGATGAGAAACGAGGCTAACTTTTTTTTTCAAAATTTCAAAAAACATGGGCTATAACCCATCGTTTTTGTCATTTCGTCATTTTTTTCAAATCCTCAAAAATGATGAAAAACGGCGCGCTATAGTATGCCGTACCATATAGGCTATAGCCCACGGTCCAAAATGATGAGAAACGAGGCTAACTTTTTTTTTCAAAATTTCAAAAAACATGGGCTATAACCCATCGTTTTTGTCATTTCGTCATTTTTTTCAAATCCTCAAAAATGATGAAAAACGACGCGCTATAGTATGCCGTACGATATGGGCTATAGCCCACGGTCCAAAATTATGAGAAACGAGGCTAACTTTTTTTTTCAAAATTTCAAAAAACATGGGCTATAACCCATCGTTTTTGTCATTTCGTCATTTTTTAAAAATCCTCAAAAATGATGAAAAACGGCGCGCTATAGTATGCCGTACGATATGGGCTATAGCCCATGGTCCAAAATGATGAGAAACGAGGCTAACTTTTTTTTTCAAAATTTCAAAAAACATGGGCTATAACCCATCGTTTTTGTCATTTCGTCATTTTTTTCAAATCCTCAAAAATGATGAAAAACGGCGCGCTATAGTATGCCGTACCATATAGGCTATAGCCCACGGTCCAAAATGATGAGAAACGAGGCTAACTTTTTTTTTCAAAATTTCAAAAAACATGGGCTATAACCCATCGTTTTTGTCATTTCGTCATTTTTTTCAAATCCTCAAAAATGATGAAAAACGGCGCGCTATAGTATGCCGTACGATATGGGCTATAGCCCACGGTCCAAAATGATGAGAAACGAGGCTAACTTTTTTTTTCAAAATTTCAAAAAACTTGGGCTATAACCCATCGTTTTTGTCATTTCGTCATTTTTTTCAAATCCTCAAAAATGATGAAAAACGGCGCGCTATAGTATGCCGTACCATATAGGCTATAGCCCACGGTCCAAAATGATGAGAAACGAGGCTAACTTTTTTTTTCAAAATTTCAAAAAACATGGGCTATAACCCATCGTTTTTGTCATTTCGTCATTTTTTTCAAATCCTCAAAAATGATGAAAAACGGCGCGCTATAGTATGCCGTACCATATAGGCTATAGCCCACGGTCCAAAATGATGAGAAACGAGGCTAACTTTTTTTTTCAAAATTTCAAAAAACATGGGCTATAACCCATCGTTTTTGTCATTTCGTCATTTTTTTCAAATCCTCAAAAATGATGAAAAACGACGCGCTATAGTATGCCGTACGATATGGGCTATAGCCCACGGTCCAAAATTATGAGAAACGAGGCTAACTTTTTTTTTCAAAATTTCAAAAAACATGGGCTATAACCCATCGTTTTTGTCATTTCGTCATTTTTTAAAAATCCTCAAAAATGATGAAAAACGGCGCGCTATAGTATGCCGTACGATATGGGCTATAGCCCATGGTCCAAAATGATGAGAAACGAGGCTAACTTTTTTTTTCAAAATTTCAAAAAACATGGGCTATAACCCATCGTTTTTGTCATTTCGTCATTTTTTTCAAATCCTCAAAAATGATGAAAAACGGCGCGCTATAGTATGCCGTACCATATAGGCTATAGCCCACGGTCCAAAATGATAAGAAACGAGGCTAACTTCTTTTTTCAAAATTTCAAAAAACATGGGCTATAACCCATCGTTTTTGTCATTTCGTCATTTTTTTCAAATCCTCAAAAATGATGAAAAACGACGCGCTATAGTATGCCGTACGATATGGGCTATAGCCCACGGTCCAAAATGATGAGAAACGAGGCTAATTTTTTTTTTCAAAATTTCAAAAACAATGGGCTATAACCCATCGTTTTTGTCATTTCGTCATTTTTTTCAAATCCTCAAAAATGATGAAAAACGGCGCGCTATAGTATGCCGTACCATATAGGCTATAGCCCACGGTCCAAAATGATGAGAAACGAGGCTAACTTTTTTTTTCAAAATTTCAAAAAACATGGGCTATAACCCATCGTTTTTGTCATTTCGTCATTTTTTTCAAATCCTCAAAAATGATGAAAAACGACGCGCTATAGTATGCCGTACGATATGGGCTATAGCCCACGGTCCAAAATGATGAGAAACGAGGCTAACTTTTTTTTTCAAAATTTCAAAAAACATGGGCTATAACCCATCGTTTTTGTCATTTCATCATTTTTTTTAAATCCTCAAAAATGATGAAAAACGACGCGCTATAGTATGCCGTACGATATGGGCTATAGCCCACGGTCCAAAATGATGAGAAACGAGGCTAACTTTTTTTTTCAAAATTTCAAAAAACATGGGCTATAACCCATCGTTTTTGTCATTTCGTCATTTTTTTCAAATCCTCAAAAATGATGAAAAACGACGCGCTATAGTATGCCGTACGATATGGGCTATAGCCCACGGTCCAAAATGATGAGAAACGAGGCTAATTTTTTTTTCCAAAATTTCAAAAAACATGGGCTATAACCCATCGTTTTTGTCATTTCGTCATTTTTTTCAATTCCTCAAAAATGATGAAAAACGGCGCGCTATAGTATGCCGTACCATATAGGCTATAGCCCACGGTCCAAAATGATGAGAAACGAGGCTAACTTTTTTTTCCAAAATTTAAAAAAACATGGGCTATAACCCATCGTTTTTGTCATTTCGTCATTTTTTTCAAATCCTCAAAAATGATGAAAAACGACGCGCTATAGTATGCCGTACGATATGGGCTATAGCCCACGGTCCAAAATCATGAGAAACGAGGCTAACTTTTTTTTTCAAAATTTCAAAAAACATGGGCTATAACCCATCGTTTTTGTCATTTCGTCATTTTTTTCAAATCCTCAAAAATGATGAAAAACGACGCGCTATAGTATGCCGTACGATATGGGCTATAGCCCACGGTCCAAAATGATGAGAAACGAGGCTAACTTTTTTTTTCAAAATTTCAAAAAACATGGGCTATAACCCATCGTTTTTGTCATTTCGTAATTTTTTTCAAATCCTCAAAAATGATGAAAAACGGCGCGCTATAGTATGCCGTACCATATAGGCTATAGCCCACGGTCCAAAATGATGAGAAACGAGGCTAACTTTTTTTTTCAAAATTTCAAAAAACATGGGCTATAACCCATCGTTTTTGTCATTTCGTCATTTTTTTCAAATCCTCAAAAATGATGAAAAACGACGCGCTATAGTATGCCGTACGATATGGGCTATAGCCCACGGTCCAAAATGATGAGAAACGAGGCTAATTTTTTTTTCCAAAATTTCAAAAAACATGGGCTATAACCCATCGTTTTTGTCATTTCGTCATTTTTTTCAATTCCTCAAAAATGATGAAAAACGGCGCGCTATAGTATGCCGTACCATATAGGCTATAGCCCACGGTCCAAGATGATGAGAAACAAGGCTAACTTTTTTTTCCAAAATTTAAAAAAACATGGGCTATAACCCATCGTTTTTGTCAATTCGTCATTTTTTTCAAATCCTCAAAAATGATGAAAAACGACGCGCTATAGTATGCCGTACGATATGGGCTATAGCCCACGGTCCAAAATGATGAGAAACGAGGCTAACTTTTTTTTTCAAATTTTCAAAAAACATGGGCTATAACCCATCGTTTTTGTCATTTCGTCATTTTTTTCAAATCCTCAAAAATGATGAAAAACGACGCGCTATAGTATGCCGTACGATATGGGCTATAGCCCACGGTCCAAAATGATGAGAAACGAGGCTAACTTTTTTTTTCAAAATTTCAAAAAACATGGGCTATAACCCATCGTTTTTGTCATTTCGTCATTTTTTTCAAATCCTCAAAAATGATGAAAAACGGCGCGCTATAGTATGCCGTACCATATAGGCTATAGCCCACGGTCCAAAATGATGAGAAACGAGGCTAACTTTTTTTTTCAAAATTTCAAAAAACATGGGCTATAACCCATCGTTTTTGTCATTTCGTCATTTTTTTCAAATCCTCAAAAATGATGAAAAACGGCGCGCTATAGTATGCCGTACCATATAGGCTATAGCCCACGGTCCAAAATGATGAGAAACGAGGCTAACTTTTTTTTTCAAAATTTCAAAAAACATGGGCTATAACCCATCGTTTTTGTCATGTCGTCATTTTTTTCAAATCCTCAAAAATGATGAAAAACGGCGCGCTATAGTATGCCGTACCATATAGGCTATAGCCCACGGTCCAAAATGATGAGAAACGAGGCTAACTTTTTTTTTCAAAATTTCAAAAAACATGGGCTATAACCCATCGTTTTTGTCATTTCGTCATTTTTTTCAAATCCTCAAAAATGATGAAAAACGACGCGCTATAGTATGCCGTACGATATGGGCTATAGCCCACGGTCCAAAATGATGAGAAACGAGGCTAATTTTTTTTTCCAAAATTTCAAAAAACATGGGCTATAACCCATCGTTTTTGTCATTTCGTCATTTTTTTCAATTCCTCAAAAATGATGAAAAACGGCGCGCTATAGTATGCCGTACCATATAGGCTATAGCCCACGGTCCAAAATGATGAGAAACGAGGCTAACTTTTTTTTCCAAAATTTAAAAAAACATGGGCTATAACCCATCGTTTTTGTCATTTCGTCATTTTTTTCAAATCCTCAAAAATGATGAAAAACGACGCGCTATAGTATGCCGTACGATATGGGTCCAAAATGATGAGAAACGAGGCTAACTTTTTTTTTCAAATTTTCAAAAAACATGGGCTATAACCCATCGTTTTTGTCATTTCGTCATTTTTTTCAAATCCACAAAAATGATGAAAAACGACGCGCTATAGTATGCCGTACGATATGGGCTATAGCCCACGGTCCAAAATGATGAGAAACGAGGCTAACTTTTTTTTTCAAAATTTCAAAAAACATGGGCTATAACCCATCGTTTTTGTCATTTCGTCATTTTTTTCAAATCCTCAAAAATGATGAAAAACGGCGCGCTATAGTATGCCGTACCATATAGGCTATAGCCCACGGTCCAAAATGATGAGAAACGAGGCTAACTTTTTTTTTCAAAATTTCAAAAAACATGGGCTATAACCCATCGTTTTTGTCATTTCGTCATTTTTTTCAAATCCTCAAAAATGATGAAAAACGGCGCGCTATAGTATGCCGTACCATATAGGCTATAGCCCACGGTCCAAAATGATGAGAAACGAGGCTAACTTTTTTTTTCAAAATTTCAAAAAACATGGGCTATAACCCATCGTTTTTGTCATTTCGTCATTTTTTTCAAATCCTCAAAAATGATGAAAAACGACGCGCTATAGTATGCCGTACGATATGGGCTATAGCCCACGGTCCAAAATGATGAGAAACGAGGCTAATTTTTTTTTTCAAAATTTAAAAAAACATGGGCTATAACCCATCGTTTTTGTCATTTCGTCATTTTTTTCAAATCCTCAAAAATGATGAAAAACGGCGCGCTATAGTATGCCGTACCATATAGGCTATAGCCCACGGTCCAAAATGATGAGAAACGAGGCTAACTTTTTTTTTCAAAATTTCAAAAAACATGGGCTATAACCCATCGTTTTTGTCATTTCGTCATTTTTTTCAAATCCTCAAAAATGATGAAAAACGGCGCGCTATAGTATGCCGTACCATATAGGCTATAGCCCACGGTCCAAAATGATGAGAAACGAGGCTAACTTTTTTTTTCAAAATTTCAAAAAACATGGGCTATAACCCATCGTTTTTGTCATGTCGTCATTTTTTTCAAATCCTCAAAAATGATGAAAAACGGCGCGCTATAGTATGCCGTACCATATAGGCTATAGCCCACGGTCCAAAATGATGAGAAACGAGGCTAACTTTTTTTTTCAAAATTTCAAAAAACATGGGCTATAACCCATCGTTTTTGTCATTTCGTCATTTTTTTCAAATCCTCAAAAATGATGAAAAACGACGCGCTATAGTATGCCGTACGATATGGGCTATAGCCCACGGTCCAAAATGATGAGAAACGAGGCTAATTTTTTTTTCCAAAATTTCAAAAAACATGGGCTATAACCCATCGTTTTTGTCATTTCGTCATTTTTTTCAATTCCTCAAAAATGATGAAAAACGGCGCGCTATAGTATGCCGTACCATATAGGCTATAGCCCACGGTCCAAAATGATGAGAAACGAGGCTAACTTTTTTTTCCAAAATTAAAAAAAACATGGGCTATAACCCATCGTTTTTGTCATTTCGTCATTTTTTTCAAATCCTCAAAAATGATGAAAAACGACGCGCTATAGTATGCCGTACGATATGGGTCCAAAATGATGAGAAACGAGGCTAACTTTTTTTTTCAAATTTTCAAAAAACATGGGCTATAACCCATCGTTTTTGTCATTTCGTCATTTTTTTCAAATCCACAAAAATGATGAAAAACGACGCGCTATAGTATGCCGTACGATATGGGCTATAGCCCACGGTCCAAAATGATGAGAAACGAGGCTAACTTTTTTTTTCAAAATTTCAAAAAACATGGGCTATAACCCATCGTTTTTGTCATTTCGTCATTTTTTTCAAATCCTCAAAAATGATGAAAAACGGCGCGCTATAGTATGCCGTACCATATAGGCTATAGCCCACGGTCCAAAATGATGAGAAACGAGGCTAACTTTTTTTTTCAAAATTTCAAAAAACATGGGCTATAACCCATCGTTTTTGTCATTTCGTCATTTTTTTCAAATCCTCAAAAATGATGAAAAACGGCGCGCTATAGTATGCCGTACCATATAGGCTATAGCCCACGGTCCAAAATGATGAGAAACGAGGCTAACTTTTTTTTTCAAAATTTCAAAAAACATGGGCTATAACCCATCGTTTTTGTCATTTCGTCATTTTTTTCAAATCCTCAAAAATGATGAAAAACGACGCGCTATAGTATGCCGTACGATATGGGCTATAGCCCACGGTCCAAAATGATGAGAAACGAGGCTAATTTTTTTTTTCAAAATTTCAAAAAACATGGGCTATAACCCATCGTTTTTGTCATTTCGTCATTTTTTTCAAATCCTCAAAAATGATGAAAAACGGCGCGCTATAGTATGCCGTACCATATAGGCTATAGCCCACGGTCCAAAATCATGAGAAACGAGGCTAACTTTTTTTTTCAAAATTTCAAAAAACATGGGCTATAACCCATCGTTTTTGTCATTTCGTCATTTTTTTCAAATCCTCAAAAATGATGAAAAACGACGCGCTATAGTATGCCGTACGATATGGGCTATAGCCCACGGTCCAAAATGATGAGAAACGAGGCTAACTTTTTTTTTCAAAATTTCAAAAAACATGGGCTATAACCCATCGTTTTTGTCATTTCGTCATTTTTTTCAAATCCTCAAAAATGATGAAAAACGGCGCGCTATAGTATGCCGTACCATATAGGCTATAGCCCACGGTCCAAAATGATGAGAAACGAGGCTAACTTTTTTTTTCAAAATTTCAAAAAACATGGGCTATAACCCATCGTTTTTGTCATTTCGTCATTTTTTTCAAATCCTCAAAAATGATGAAAAACGGCGCGCTATAGTATGCCGTACCATATAGGCTATAGCCCACGGTCCAAAATGATGAGAAACGAGGCTAACTTTTTTTTTCAAAATTTCAAAAAACATGGGCTATAACCCATCGTTTTTGTCATGTCGTCATTTTTTTCAAATCCTCAAAAATGATGAAAAACGGCGCGCTATAGTATGCCGTACCATATAGGCTATAGCCCACGGTCCAAAATGATGAGAAACGAGGCTAACTTTTTTTTTCAAAATTTCAAAAAACATGGGCTATAACCCATCGTTTTTGTCATTTCGTCATTTTTTTCAAATCCTCAAAAATGATGAAAAACGACGCGCTATAGTATGCCGTACGATATGGGCTATAGCCCACGGTCCAAAATGATGAGAAACGAGGCTAATTTATTTTTCCAAAATTTCAAAAAACATGGGCTATAACCCATCGTTTTTGTCATTTCGTCATTTTTTTCAATTCCTCAAAAATGATGAAAAACGGCGCGCTATAGTATGCCGTACCATATAGGCTATAGCCCACGGTCCAAAATGATGAGAAACGAGGCTAACTTTTTTTTCCAAAATTTAAAAAAACATGGGCTATAACCCATCGTTTTTGTCATTTCGTCATTTTTTTCAAATCCTCAAAAATGATGAAAAACGACGCGCTATAGTATGCCGTACGATATGGGTCCAAAATGATGAGAAACGAGGCTAACTTTTTTTTTCAAATTTTCAAAAAACATGGGCTATAACCCATCGTTTTTGTCATTTCGTCATTTTTTTCAAATCCACAAAAATGATGAAAAACGACGCGCTATAGTATGCCGTACGATATGGGCTATAGCCCACGGTCCAAAATGATGAGAAACGAGGCTAACTTTTTTTTTCAAAATTTCAAAAAACATGGGCTATAACCCATCGTTTTTGTCATTTCGTCATTTTTTTCAAATCCTCAAAAATGATGAAAAACGGCGCGCTATAGTATGCCGTACCATATAGGCTATAGCCCACGGTCCAAAATGATGAGAAACGAGGCTAACTTTTTTTTTCAAAATTTCAAAAAACATGGGCTATAACCCATCGTTTTTGTCATTTCGTCATTTTTTTCAAATCCTCAAAAATGATGAAAAACGGCGCGCTATAGTATGCCGTACCATATAGGCTATAGCCCACGGTCCAAAATGATGAGAAACGAGGCTAACTGTTTTTTCCAAAATTTAAAAAAACATGGGCTATAACCCATCGTTTTTGTCATTTCGTCATTTTTTTCAAATCCTCAAAAATGATGAAAAACGACGCGCTATAGTATGCCGTACGATATGGGTCCAAAATGATGAGAAACGAGGCTAACTTTTTTTTTCAAATTTTCAAAAAACATGGGCTATAACCCATCGTTTTTGTCATTTCGTCATTTTTTTCAAATCCACAAAAATGATGAAAAACGACGCGCTATAGTATGCCGTACGATATGGGCTATAGCCCACGGTCCAAAATGATGAGAAACGAGGCTAACTTTTTTTTTCAAAATTTCAAAAAACATGGGCTATAACCCATCGTTTTTGTCATTTCGTCATTTTTTTCAAATCCTCAAAAATGATGAAAAACGGCGCGCTATAGTATGCCGTACCATATAGGCTATAGCCCACGGTCCAAAATGATGAGAAACGAGGCTAACTTTTTTTTTCAAAATTTCAAAAAACATGGGCTATAACCCATCGTTTTTGTCATTTCGTCATTTTTTTCAAATCCTCAAAAATGATGAAAAACGGCGCGCTATAGTATGCCGTACCATATAGGCTATAGCCCACGGTCCAAAATGATGAGAAACGAGGCTAACTTTTTTTTTCAAAATTTCAAAAAACATGGGCTATAACCCATCGTTTTTGTCATTTCGTCATTTTTTTCAAATCCTCAAAAATGATGAAAAACGACGCGCTATAGTATGCCGTACGATATGGGCTATAGCCCACGGTCCAAAATGATGAGAAACGAGGCTATTTTTTTTTTTCAAAATTTCAAAAAACATGGGCTATAACCCATCGTTTTTGTCATTTCGTCATTTTTTTCAAATCCTCAAAAATGATGAAAAACGGCGCGCTATAGTATGCCGTACCATATAGGCTATAGCCCACGGTCCAAAATCATGAGAAACGAGGCTAACTTTTTTTTTCAAAATTTCAAAAAACATGGGCTATAACCCATCGTTTTTGTTATTTCGTCATTTTTTTCAAATCCTCAAAAATGATGAAAAACGACGCGCTATAGTATGCCGTACGATATGGGCTATAGCCCACGGTCCAAAATGATGAGAAACGAGGCTAACTTTTTTTTTCAAAATTTCAAAAAACATGGGCTATAACCCATCGTTTTTGTCATTTCGTCATTTTTTTCAAATCCTCAAAAATGATGAAAAACGACGCGCTATAGTATGCCGTACGATATGGGCTATAGCCCACGGTCCAAAATGATGAGAAACGAGGCTAACTTTTTTTTTCAAAATTTCAAAAAACATGGGCTATAACCCATCGTTTTTGTCATTTCGTCATTTTTTTAAAATCCTCAAAAATGATGAAAAACGGCGCGCTATAGTATGCCGTACCATATAGGCTATAGCCCACGGTCCAAAATGATGAGAAACGAGGCTAACTTTTTTTTTCAAAATTTCAAAAAACATGGGCTATAACCCATCGTTTTTGTCATTTCGTCATTTTTTTCAAATCCTCAAAAATGATGAAAAACGGCGCGCTATAGTATGCCGTACCATATAGGCTATAGCCCACGGTCCAAAATGATGAGAAACGAGGCTAACTTTTTTTTTCAAAATTTCAAAAAACATGGGCTATAACCCATCGTTTTTGTCATGTCGTCATTTTTTTCAAATCCTCAAAAATGATGAAAAACGGCGCGCTATAGTATGCCGTACCATATAGGCTATAGCCCACGGTCCAAAATGATGAGAAACGAGGCTAACTTTTTTTTTCAAAATTTCAAAAAACATGGGCTATAACCCATCGTTTTTGTCATTTCGTCATTTTTTTCAAATCCTCAAAAATGATGAAAAACGACGCGCTATAGTATGCCGTACGATATGGGCTATAGCCCACGGTCCAAAATGATGAGAAACGAGGCTAATTTTTTTTTCCAAAATTTCAAAAAACATGGGCTATAACCCATCGTTTTTGTCATTTCGTCATTTTTTTCAATTCTTCAAAAATGATGAAAAACGGCGCGCTATAGTATGCCGTACCATATAGGCTATAGCCCACGGTCCAAAATGATGAGAAACGAGGCTAACTTTTTTTTCCAAAATTTAAAAAAACATGGGCTATAACCCATCGTTTTTGTCATTTCGTCATTTTTTTCAAATCCTCAAAAATGATGAAAAACGACGCGCTATAGTATGCCGTACGATATGGGTCCAAAATGATGAGAAACGAGGCTAACTTTTTTTTTCAAATTTTCAAAAAACATGGGCTATAACCCATCGTTTTTGTCATTTCGTCATTTTTTTCAAATCCACAAAAATGATGAAAAACGGCGCGCTATAGTATGCCGTACCATATAGGCTATAGCCCACGGTCCAAAATGATGAGAAACGAGGCTAACTTTTTTTTTAAAAATTTCAAAAAACATGGGCTATAACCCATCGTTTTTGTCATTTCGTCATTTTTTTCAAATCCTCAAAAATGATGAAAAACGGCGCGCTATAGTATGCCGTACCATATAGGCTATAGCCCACGGTCCAAAATCATGAGAAACGAGGCTAACTTTTTTTTTCAAAATTTCAAAAAACATGGGCTATAACCCATCGTTTTTGTTATTTCGTCATTTTTTTCAAATCCTCAAAAATGATGAAAAACGACGCGCTATAGTATGCCGTACGATATGGGCTATAGCCCACGGTCCAAAATGATGAGAAACGAGGCTAACTTTTTTTTTCAAAATTTCAAAAAACATGGGCTATAACCCATCGTTTTTGTCATTTCGTCATTTTTTTCAAATCCTCAAAAATGATGAAAAACGACGCGCTATAGTATGCCGTACCATATAGGCTATAGCCCACGGTCCAAAATGATGAGAAACGAGGTTAACTTTTTTTTTCAAAATTTCAAAAAACATGGGCTATAACCCATCGTTTTTGTCATTTCATCATTTTTTTCAAATCCTCAAAAATGATGAAAAACGACGCGCTATAGTATGCCGTACGATATGGGCTATAGCCAACGGTCCAAAATGATGAGAAATGAGTCTAACTTTTTTTTTCAAAATTTCAAAAAACATGGGCTATAACCCATCGTTTTTGTCATTTCGTCATTTTTTTCAAATCCTCAAAAATGATGAAAAACGGCGCGCTATAGTATGCCGTACCATATAGGCTATAGCCCACGGTCCAAAATGATGAGAAACGAGGCTAACTTTTTTTTTCAAAATTTCAAAAAACATGGGCTATAACCCATCGTTTTTGTCATTTCGTCATTTTTTTCAAATCCTCAAAAATGATGAAAAACGACGCGCTATAGTATGCCGTACGATATGGGCTATAGCCCACGGTCCAAAATGATGAGAAACGAGGCTAATTTTTTTTCCCAAAATTTCAAAAAACATGGGCTATAACCCATCGTTTTTGTCATTTCGTCATTTTTTTCAAATCCTCAAAAATGATGAAAAACGACGCGCTATAGTATGCCGTACGATATGGGCTATAGCCCACGGTCCAAAATGATGAGAAACGAGGCTAATTTTTTTTTCCAAAATTTAAAAAAACATGGGCTATAACCCATCGTTTTTGTCATTTCGTCATTTTTTTCAAATCCTCAAAAATGATGAAAAACGACGCGCTATAGTATGCCGTACGATATGGGCTATAGCCCACGGTCCAAAATGATGAGAAACGAGGCTAACTTTTTTTTTCAAAATTTCAAAAAACATGGGCTATAACCCATCGTTTTTGTCATTTCGTCATTTTTTTCAAATCCTCAAAAATGATGAAAAACGACGCGCTATAGTATGCCGTACGATATGGGCTATAGCCCACGGTCCAAAATGATGAGAAACGAGGCTAACTTTTTTTTTCAAAATTTCAAAAAACATGGGCTATAACCCATCGTTTTTGTCATTTCGTCATTTTTTTCAAATCCTCAAAAATGATGAAAAACGGCGCGCTATAGTATGCCGTACCATATAGGCTATAGCCCACGGTCCAAAATGATGAGAAACGAGGCTAACTTTTTTTTTCAAAATTTCAAAAAACATGGGCTATAACCCATCGTTTTTGTCATTTCGTCATTTTTTTTCAAATCCTCAAAAATGATGAAAAACGACGCGCTATAGTATGCCGTACGATATGGGCTATAGCCCACGGTCCAAAATGATGAGAAACGAGGCTAATTTTTTTTTCCAAAATTTCAAAAAACATGGGCTATAACCCATCGTTTTTGTCATTTCGTCATTTTTTTCAATTCCTCAAAAATGATGAAAAACGGCGCGCTATAGTATGCCGTACCATATAGGCTATAGCCCACGGTCCAAAATGATGAGAAACAAGGCTAACTTTTTTTTCCAAAATTTAAAAAAACATGGGCTATAACCCATCGTTTTTGTCATTTTGTCATTTTTTTCAAATCCTCAAAAATGATGAAAAACGACGCGCTATAGTATGCCGTACGATATGGGCTATAGCCCACGGTCCAAAATGATGAGAAACGAGGCTAACTTTTTTTTTCAAATTTTCAAAAAACATGGGCTATAACCCATCGTTTTTGTCATTTCGTCATTTTTTTCAAATCCTCAAAAATGATGAAAAACGACGCGCTATAGTATGCCGTACGATATGGGCTATAGCCCACGGTCCAAAATGATGAGAAACGAGGCTAACTTTTTTTTTCAAAATTTCAAAAAACATGGGCTATAACCCATCGTTTTTGTCATTTCGTCATTTTTTTCAAATCCTCAAAAATGATGAAAAACGGCGCGCTATAGTATGCCGTACCATATAGGCTATAGCCCACGGTCCAAAATGATGAGAAACGAGGCTAACTTTTTTTTTCAAAATTTCAAAAAACATGGGCTATAACCCATCGTTTTTGTCATTTCGTCATTTTTTTCAAATCCTCAAAAATGATGAAAAACGGCGCGCTATAGTATGCCGTACCATATAGGCTATAGCCCACGGTCCAAAATGATGAGAAACGAGGCTAACTTTTTTTTTCAAAATTTCAAAAAACATGGGCTATAACCCATCGTTTTTGTCATTTCGTCATTTTTTTCAAATCCTCAAAAATGATGAAAAACGGCGCGCTATAGTATGCCGTACCATATAGGCTATAGCCCACGGTCCAAAATGATGAGAAACGAGGCTAACTTTTTTTTTCAAAATTTCAAAAAACATGGGCTATAACCCATCGTTTTTGTCATTTCGTCATTTTTTTCAAATCCTCAAAAATGATGAAAAACGACGCGCTATAGTATGCCGTACGATATGGGCTATAGCCCACGGTCCAAAATGATGAGAAACGAGGCTAATTTTTTTTTCCAAAATTTCAAAAAACATGGGCTATAACCCATCGTTTTTGTCATTTCGTCATTTTTTTCAATTCCTCAAAAATGATGAAAAACGGCGCGCTATAGTATGCCGTACCATATAGGCTATAGCCCACGGTCCAAAATGATGAGAAACGAGGCTAACTTTTTTTTCCAAAATAAAAAAAAACATGGGCTATAACCCATCGTTTTTGTCATTTCGTCATTTTTTTCAAATCCTCAAAAATGATGAAAAACGACGCGCTATAGTATGCCGTACGATATGGGCTATAGCCCACGGTCCAAAATGATGAGAAACGAGGCTAATTTTTTTTTCCAAAATTTCAAAAAACATGGGCTATAACCCATCGTTTTTGTCATTTCGTCATTTTTTTCAATTCCTCAAAAATGATGAAAAACGGCGCGCTATAGTATGCCGTACCATATAGGCTATAGCCCACGGTCCAAAATGATGAGAAACAAGGCTAACTTTTTTTTTCAAAATTTCAAAAAACATGGGCTATAACCCATCGTTTTTGTCATTTCGTCATTTTTTTCAAATCCTCAAAAATGATGAAAAACGACGCGCTATAGTATGCCGTACGATATGGGCTATAGGCTAATTTTGAGAAACGAAATGATGAGAAACGAGGCTAACTTTTTTTTTCAAATTTTCAAAAAACATGGGCTATAACCCATCGTTTTTGTCATTTCGTCATTTTTTTCAAATCCACAAAAATGATGAAAAACGACGCGCTATAGTATGCCGTACGATATGGGCTATAGCCCACGGTCCAAAATGATGAGAAACGAGGCTAACTTTTTTTTCCAAAATTAAAAAAAACATGGGCTATAACCCATCGTTTTTGTCATTTCGTCATTTTTTTCAAATCCTCAAAAATGATGAAAAACGACGCGCTATAGTATGCCGTACGATATGGGTCCAAAATGATGAGAAACGAGGCTAACTTTTTTTTTCAAATTTTCAAAAAACATGGGCTATAACCCATCGTTTTTGTCATTTCGTCATTTTTTTCAAATCCACAAAAATGATGAAAAACGACGCGCTATAGTATGCCGTACGATATGGGCTATAGCCCACGGTCCAAAATGATGAGAAACGAGGCTAACTTTTTTTTTCAAAATTTCAAAAAACATGGGCTATAACCCATCGTTTTTGTCATTTCGTCATTTTTTTCAAATCCTCAAAAATGATGAAAAACGGCGCGCTATAGTATGCCGTACCATATAGGCTATAGCCCACGGTCCAAAATGATGAGAAACGAGGCTAACTTTTTTTTTCAAAATTTCAAAAAACATGGGCTATAACCCATCGTTTTTGTCATTTCGTCATTTTTTTCAAATCCTCAAAAATGATGAAAAACGGCGCGCTATAGTATGCCGTACCATATAGGCTATAGCCCACGGTCCAAAATGATGAGAAACGAGGCTAACTTTTTTTTTCAAAATTTCAAAAAACATGGGCTATAACCCATCGTTTTTGTCATTTCGTCATTTTTTTCAAATCCTCAAAAATGATGAAAAACGACGCGCTATAGTATGCCGTACGATATGGGCTATAGCCCACGGTCCAAAATGATGAGAAACGAGGCTAATTTTTTTTTCCAAAATTTCAAAAAACATGGGCTATAACCCATCGTTTTTGTCATTTCGTCATTTTTTTCAATTCCTCAAAAATGATGAAAAACGGCGCGCTATAGTATGCCGTACCATATAGGCTATAGCCCACGGTCCAAAATGATGAGAAACGAGGCTAACTTTTTTTTCCAAAATAAAAAAAAACATGGGCTATAACCCATCGTTTTTGTCATTTCGTCATTTTTTTCAAATCCTCAAAAATGATGAAAAACGACGCGCTATAGTATGCCGTACGATATGGGTCCAAAATGATGAGAAACGAGGCTAACTTTTTTTTTCAAATTTTCAAAAAACATGGGCTATAACCCATCGTTTTTGTCATTTCGTCATTTTTTTCAAATCCACAAAAATGATGAAAAACGACGCGCTATAGTATGCCGTACGATATGGGCTATAGCCCACGGTCCAAAATGATGAGAAACGAGGCTAACTTTTTTTTCCAAAATTAAAAAAAACATGGGCTATAACCCATCGTTTTTGTCATTTCGTCATTTTTTTCAAATCCTCAAAAATGATGAAAAACGACGCGCTATAGTATGCCGTACGATATGGGTCCAAAATGATGAGAAACGAGGCTAACTTTTTTTTTCAAATTTTCAAAAAACATGGGCTATAACCCATCGTTTTTGTCATTTCGTCATTTTTTTCAAATCCACAAAAATGATGAAAAACGACGCGCTATAGTATGCCGTACGATATGGGCTATAGCCCACGGTCCAAAATGATGAGAAACGAGGCTAACTTTTTTTTTCAAAATTTCAAAAAACATGGGCTATAACCCATCGTTTTTGTCATTTCGTCATTTTTTTCAAATCCTCAAAAATGATGAAAAACGGCGCGCTATAGTATGCCGTACCATATAGGCTATAGCCCACGGTCCAAAATGATGAGAAACGAGGCTAACTTTTTTTTTCAAAATTTCAAAAAACATGGGCTATAACCCATCGTTTTTGTCATTTCGTCATTTTTTTCAAATCCTCAAAAATGATGAAAAACGGCGCGCTATAGTATGCCGTACCATATAGGCTATAGCCCACGGTCCAAAATGATGAGAAACGAGGCTAACTTTTTTTTTCAAAATTTCAAAAAACATGGGCTATAACCCATCGTTTTTGTCATTTCGTCATTTTTTTCAAATCCTCAAAAATGATGAAAAACGACGCGCTATAGTATGCCGTACGATATGGGCTATAGCCCACGGTCCAAAATGATGAGAAACGAGGCTAATTTTTTTTTTCAAAATTTCAAAAAACATGGGCTATAACCCATCGTTTTTGTCATTTCGTCATTTTTTTCAAATCCTCAAAAATGATGAAAAACGGCGCGCTATAGTATGCCGTACCATATAGGCTATAGCCCACGGTCCAAAATCATGAGAAACGAGGCTAACTTTTTTTTTCAAAATTTCAAAAAACATGGGCTATAACCCATCGTTTTTGTCATTTCGTCATTTTTTTCAAATCCTCAAAAATGATGAAAAACGACGCGCTATAGTATGCCGTACGATATGGGCTATAGCCCACGGTCCAAAATGATGAGAAACGAGGCTAACTTTTTTTTTCAAAATTTCAAAAAACATGGGCTATAACCCATCGTTTTTGTCATTTCGTCATTTTTTTCAAATCCTCAAAAATGATGAAAAACGGCGCGCTATAGTATGCCGTACCATATAGGCTATAGCCCACGGTCCAAAATGATGAGAAACGAGGCTAACTTTTTTTTTCAAAATTTCAAAAAACATGGGCTATAACCCATCGTTTTTGTCATTTCGTCATTTTTTTCAAATCCTCAAAAATGATGAAAAACGGCGCGCTATAGTATGCCGTACCATATAGGCTATAGCCCACGGTCCAAAATGATGAGAAACGAGGCTAACTTTTTTTTTCAAAATTTCAAAAAACATGGGCTATAACCCATCGTTTTTGTCATGTCGTCATTTTTTTCAAATCCTCAAAAATGATGAAAAACGGCGCGCTATAGTATGCCGTACCATATAGGCTATAGCCCACGGTCCAAAATGATGAGAAACGAGGCTAACTTTTTTTTTCAAAATTTCAAAAAACATGGGCTATAACCCATCGTTTTTGTCATTTCGTCATTTTTTTCAAATCCTCAAAAATGATGAAAAACGACGCGCTATAGTATGCCGTACGATATGGGCTATAGCCCACGGTCCAAAATGATGAGAAACGAGGCTAATTTATTTTTCCAAAATTTCAAAAAACATGGGCTATAACCCATCGTTTTTGTCATTTCGTCATTTTTTTCAATTCCTCAAAAATGATGAAAAACGGCGCGCTATAGTATGCCGTACCATATAGGCTATAGCCCACGGTCCAAAATGATGAGAAACGAGGCTAACTTTTTTTTCCAAAATTTAAAAAAACATGGGCTATAACCCATCGTTTTTGTCATTTCGTCATTTTTTTCAAATCCTCAAAAATGATGAAAAACGACGCGCTATAGTATGCCGTACGATATGGGTCCAAAATGATGAGAAACGAGGCTAACTTTTTTTTTCAAATTTTCAAAAAACATGGGCTATAACCCATCGTTTTTGTCATTTCGTCATTTTTTTCAAATCCACAAAAATGATGAAAAACGACGCGCTATAGTATGCCGTACGATATGGGCTATAGCCCACGGTCCAAAATGATGAGAAACGAGGCTAACTTTTTTTTTCAAAATTTCAAAAAACATGGGCTATAACCCATCGTTTTTGTCATTTCGTCATTTTTTTCAAATCCTCAAAAATGATGAAAAACGGCGCGCTATAGTATGCCGTACCATATAGGCTATAGCCCACGGTCCAAAATGATGAGAAACGAGGCTAACTTTTTTTTTCAAAATTTCAAAAAACATGGGCTATAACCCATCGTTTTTGTCATTTCGTCATTTTTTTCAAATCCTCAAAAATGATGAAAAACGGCGCGCTATAGTATGCCGTACCATATAGGCTATAGCCCACGGTCCAAAATGATGAGAAACGAGGCTAACTGTTTTTTCCAAAATTTAAAAAAACATGGGCTATAACCCATCGTTTTTGTCATTTCGTCATTTTTTTCAAATCCTCAAAAATGATGAAAAACGACGCGCTATAGTATGCCGTACGATATGGGTCCAAAATGATGAGAAACGAGGCTAACTTTTTTTTTCAAATTTTCAAAAAACATGGGCTATAACCCATCGTTTTTGTCATTTCGTCATTTTTTTCAAATCCACAAAAATGATGAAAAACGACGCGCTATAGTATGCCGTACGATATGGGCTATAGCCCACGGTCCAAAATGATGAGAAACGAGGCTAACTTTTTTTTTCAAAATTTCAAAAAACATGGGCTATAACCCATCGTTTTTGTCATTTCGTCATTTTTTTCAAATCCTCAAAAATGATGAAAAACGGCGCGCTATAGTATGCCGTACCATATAGGCTATAGCCCACGGTCCAAAATGATGAGAAACGAGGCTAACTTTTTTTTTCAAAATTTCAAAAAACATGGGCTATAACCCATCGTTTTTGTCATTTCGTCATTTTTTTCAAATCCTCAAAAATGATGAAAAACGGCGCGCTATAGTATGCCGTACCATATAGGCTATAGCCCACGGTCCAAAATGATGAGAAACGAGGCTAACTTTTTTTTTCAAAATTTCAAAAAACATGGGCTATAACCCATCGTTTTTGTCATTTCGTCATTTTTTTCAAATCCTCAAAAATGATGAAAAACGACGCGCTATAGTATGCCGTACGATATGGGCTATAGCCCACGGTCCAAAATGATGAGAAACGAGGCTATTTTTTTTTTTCAAAATTTCAAAAAACATGGGCTATAACCCATCGTTTTTGTCATTTCGTCATTTTTTTCAAATCCTCAAAAATGATGAAAAACGGCGCGCTATAGTATGCCGTACCATATAGGCTATAGCCCACGGTCCAAAATCATGAGAAACGAGGCTAACTTTTTTTTTCAAAATTTCAAAAAACATGGGCTATAACCCATCGTTTTTGTTATTTCGTCATTTTTTTCAAATCCTCAAAAATGATGAAAAACGACGCGCTATAGTATGCCGTACGATATGGGCTATAGCCCACGGTCCAAAATGATGAGAAACGAGGCTAACTTTTTTTTTCAAAATTTCAAAAAACATGGGCTATAACCCATCGTTTTTGTCATTTCGTCATTTTTTTCAAATCCTCAAAAATGATGAAAAACGACGCGCTATAGTATGCCGTACGATATGGGCTATAGCCCACGGTCCAAAATGATGAGAAACGAGGCTAACTTTTTTTTTCAAAATTTCAAAAAACATGGGCTATAACCCATCGTTTTTGTCATTTCGTCATTTTTTTAAAATCCTCAAAAATGATGAAAAACGGCGCGCTATAGTATGCCGTACCATATAGGCTATAGCCCACGGTCCAAAATGATGAGAAACGAGGCTAACTTTTTTTTTCAAAATTTCAAAAAACATGGGCTATAACCCATCGTTTTTGTCATTTCGTCATTTTTTTCAAATCCTCAAAAATGATGAAAAACGGCGCGCTATAGTATGCCGTACCATATAGGCTATAGCCCACGGTCCAAAATGATGAGAAACGAGGCTAACTTTTTTTTTCAAAATTTCAAAAAACATGGGCTATAACCCATCGTTTTTGTCATGTCGTCATTTTTTTCAAATCCTCAAAAATGATGAAAAACGGCGCGCTATAGTATGCCGTACCATATAGGCTATAGCCCACGGTCCAAAATGATGAGAAACGAGGCTAACTTTTTTTTTCAAAATTTCAAAAAACATGGGCTATAACCCATCGTTTTTGTCATTTCGTCATTTTTTTTCAAATCCTCAAAAATGATGAAAAACGACGCGCTATAGTATGCCGTACGATATGGGCTATAGCCCACGGTCCAAAATGATGAGAAACGAGGCTAATTTTTTTTTCCAAAATTTCAAAAAACATGGGCTATAACCCATCGTTTTTGTCATTTCGTCATTTTTTTCAATTCTTCAAAAATGATGAAAAACGGCGCGCTATAGTATGCCGTACCATATAGGCTATAGCCCACGGTCCAAAATGATGAGAAACGAGGCTAACTTTTTTTTCCAAAATTTAAAAAAACATGGGCTATAACCCATCGTTTTTGTCATTTCGTCATTTTTTTCAAATCCTCAAAAATGATGAAAAACGACGCGCTATAGTATGCCGTACGATATGGGTCCAAAATGATGAGAAACGAGGCTAACTTTTTTTTTCAAATTTTCAAAAAACATGGGCTATAACCCATCGTTTTTGTCATTTCGTCATTTTTTTCAAATCCACAAAAATGATGAAAAACGGCGCGCTATAGTATGCCGTACCATATAGGCTATAGCCCACGGTCCAAAATGATGAGAAACGAGGCTAACTTTTTTTTTAAAAATTTCAAAAAACATGGGCTATAACCCATCGTTTTTGTCATTTCGTCATTTTTTTCAAATCCTCAAAAATGATGAAAAACGGCGCGCTATAGTATGCCGTACCATATAGGCTATAGCCCACGGTCCAAAATCATGAGAAACGAGGCTAACTTTTTTTTTCAAAATTTCAAAAAACATGGGCTATAACCCATCGTTTTTGTTATTTCGTCATTTTTTTCAAATCCTCAAAAATGATGAAAAACGACGCGCTATAGTATGCCGTACGATATGGGCTATAGCCCACGGTCCAAAATGATGAGAAACGAGGCTAACTTTTTTTTTCAAAATTTCAAAAAACATGGGCTATAACCCATCGTTTTTGTCATTTCGTCATTTTTTTCAAATCCTCAAAAATGATGAAAAACGACGCGCTATAGTATGCCGTACCATATAGGCTATAGCCCACGGTCCAAAATGATGAGAAACGAGGTTAACTTTTTTTTTCAAAATTTCAAAAAACATGGGCTATAACCCATCGTTTTTGTCATTTCATCATTTTTTTCAAATCCTCAAAAATGATGAAAAACGACGCGCTATAGTATGCCGTACGATATGGGCTATAGCCAACGGTCCAAAATGATGAGAAATGAGTCTAACTTTTTTTTTCAAAATTTCAAAAAACATGGGCTATAACCCATCGTTTTTGTCATTTCGTCATTTTTTTCAAATCCTCAAAAATGATGAAAAACGGCGCGCTATAGTATGCCGTACCATATAGGCTATAGCCCACGGTCCAAAATGATGAGAAACGAGGCTAACTTTTTTTTTCAAAATTTCAAAAAACATGGGCTATAACCCATCGTTTTTGTCATTTCGTCATTTTTTTCAAATCCTCAAAAATGATGAAAAACGACGCGCTATAGTATGCCGTACGATATGGGCTATAGCCCACGGTCCAAAATGATGAGAAACGAGGCTAATTTTTTTTCCCAAAATTTCAAAAAACATGGGCTATAACCCATCGTTTTTGTCATTTCGTCATTTTTTTCAAATCCTCAAAAATGATGAAAAACGACGCGCTATAGTATGCCGTACGATATGGGCTATAGCCCACGGTCCAAAATGATGAGAAACGAGGCTAATTTTTTTTTCCAAAATTTAAAAAAACATGGGCTATAACCCATCGTTTTTGTCATTTCGTCATTTTTTTCAAATCCTCAAAAATGATGAAAAACGACGCGCTATAGTATGCCGTACGATATGGGCTATAGCCCACGGTCCAAAATGATGAGAAACGAGGCTAACTTTTTTTTTCAAAATTTCAAAAAACATGGGCTATAACCCATCGTTTTTGTCATTTCGTCATTTTTTTCAAATCCTCAAAAATGATGAAAAACGACGCGCTATAGTATGCCGTACGATATGGGCTATAGCCCACGGTCCAAAATGATGAGAAACGAGGCTAACTTTTTTTTTCAAAATTTCAAAAAACATGGGCTATAACCCATCGTTTTTGTCATTTCGTCATTTTTTTCAAATCCTCAAAAATGATGAAAAACGGCGCGCTATAGTATGCCGTACCATATAGGCTATAGCCCACGGTCCAAAATGATGAGAAACGAGGCTAACTTTTTTTTTCAAAATTTCAAAAAACATGGGCTATAACCCATCGTTTTTGTCATTTCGTCATTTTTTTTCAAATCCTCAAAAATGATGAAAAACGACGCGCTATAGTATGCCGTACGATATGGGCTATAGCCCACGGTCCAAAATGATGAGAAACGA
The DNA here is from genome assembly GCF_963924005.1 of Protomyctophum bolini. Taxonomy (NCBI): domain Eukaryota; kingdom Metazoa; phylum Chordata; class Actinopteri; order Myctophiformes; family Myctophidae; genus Protomyctophum; species Protomyctophum bolini. Next base: position 18,624,983 of record NC_137870.1, on the reverse strand, counting down.
GGCTAATTTTTTTTTCCAAAATTTCAAAAAACATGGGCTATAACCCATCGTTTTTGTCATTTCGTCATTTTTTTCAATTCCTCAAAAATGATGAAAAACGGCGCGCTATAGTATGCCGTACCATATAGGCTATAGCCCACGGTCCAAAATGATGAGAAACAAGGCTAACTTTTTTTTCCAAAATTTAAAAAAACATGGGCTATAACCCATCGTTTTTGTCATTTTGTCATTTTTTTCAAATCCTCAAAAATGATGAAAAACGACGCGCTATAGTATGCCGTACGATATGGGCTATAGCCCACGGTCCAAAATGATGAGAAACGAGGCTAACTTTTTTTTTCAAATTTTCAAAAAACATGGGCTATAACCCATCGTTTTTGTCATTTCGTCATTTTTTTCAAATCCTCAAAAATGATGAAAAACGACGCGCTATAGTATGCCGTACGATATGGGCTATAGCCCACGGTCCAAAATGATGAGAAACGAGGCTAACTTTTTTTTTCAAAATTTCAAAAAACATGGGCTATAACCCATCGTTTTTGTCATTTCGTCATTTTTTTCAAATCCTCAAAAATGATGAAAAACGGCGCGCTATAGTATGCCGTACCATATAGGCTATAGCCCACGGTCCAAAATGATGAGAAACGAGGCTAACTTTTTTTTTCAAAATTTCAAAAAACATGGGCTATAACCCATCGTTTTTGTCATTTCGTCATTTTTTTCAAATCCTCAAAAATGATGAAAAACGGCGCGCTATAGTATGCCGTACCATATAGGCTATAGCCCACGGTCCAAAATGATGAGAAACGAGGCTAACTTTTTTTTTCAAAATTTCAAAAAACATGGGCTATAACCCATCGTTTTTGTCATTTCGTCATTTTTTTCAAATCCTCAAAAATGATGAAAAACGGCGCGCTATAGTATGCCGTACCATATAGGCTATAGCCCACGGTCCAAAATGATGAGAAACGAGGCTAACTTTTTTTTTCAAAATTTCAAAAAACATGGGCTATAACCCATCGTTTTTGTCATTTCGTCATTTTTTTCAAATCCTCAAAAATGATGAAAAACGACGCGCTATAGTATGCCGTACGATATGGGCTATAGCCCACGGTCCAAAATGATGAGAAACGAGGCTAATTTTTTTTTCCAAAATTTCAAAAAACATGGGCTATAACCCATCGTTTTTGTCATTTCGTCATTTTTTTCAATTCCTCAAAAATGATGAAAAACGGCGCGCTATAGTATGCCGTACCATATAGGCTATAGCCCACGGTCCAAAATGATGAGAAACGAGGCTAACTTTTTTTTCCAAAATAAAAAAAAACATGGGCTATAACCCATCGTTTTTGTCATTTCGTCATTTTTTTCAAATCCTCAAAAATGATGAAAAACGACGCGCTATAGTATGCCGTACGATATGGGTCCAAAATGATGAGAAACGAGGCTAACTTTTTTTTTCAAATTTTCAAAAAACATGGGCTATAACCCATCGTTTTTGTCATTTCGTCATTTTTTTCAAATCCACAAAAATGATGAAAAACGACGCGCTATAGTATGCCGTACGATATGGGCTATAGCCCACGGTCCAAAATGATGAGAAACGAGGCTAACTTTTTTTTTCAAAATTTCAAAAAACATGGGCTATAACCCATCGTTTTTGTCATTTCGTCATTTTTTTCAAATCCTCAAAAATGATGAAAAACGGCGCGCTATAGTATGCCGTACCATATAGGCTATAGCCCACGGTCCAAAATGATGAGAAACGAGGCTAACTTTTTTTTTCAAAATTTCAAAAAACATGGGCTATAACCCATCGTTTTTGTCATTTCGTCATTTTTTTCAAATCCTCAAAAATGATGAAAAACGGCGCGCTATAGTATGCCGTACCATATAGGCTATAGCCCACGGTCCAAAATGATGAGAAACGAGGCTAACTTTTTTTTTCAAAATTTCAAAAAACATGGGCTATAACCCATCGTTTTTGTCATTTCGTCATTTTTTTCAAATCCTCAAAAATGATGAAAAACGACGCGCTATAGTATGCCGTACGATATGGGCTATAGCCCACGGTCCAAAATGATGAGAAACGAGGCTACATTTTTTTTTCAAAATTTCAAAAAACATGGGCTATAACCCATCGTTTTTGTCATTTCGTCATTTTTTTCAAATCCTAAAAAATGATGAAAAACGGTGCGCTATAGTATGCCGTACCATATAGGCTATAGCCCACGGTCCAAAATCATGAGAAACGAGGCTAACTTTTTTTTTCAAAATTTCAAAAAACATGGGCTATAACCCATCGTTTTTGTTATTTCGTCATTTTTTTCAAATCCTCAAAAATGATGAAAAACGACGCGCTATAGTATGCCATACGATATGGGCTATAGCCCATGGTCCAAAATGATAAGAAACGAGGCTAACTTTTTTTTTCAAAATTTCAAAAAACATGGGCTATAACCCATCGTTTTTGTCATTACGTCATTTTTTTCAAATCCTCAAAAATGATGAAAAACGGCGCGCTATAGTATGCCGTACGATATGGGCTATAGCCCATGGTCCAAAATGATGAGAAACGAGGCTAACTTTTTTTTTCAAAATTTCAAAAAACATGGGCTATAACCCATCGTTTTTGTCATTTTGTGATTTTTTTCAAATCCTCAAAAATGATGAAAAACGGCGCGCTATAATATGCCGTACGATATGGGCTATAGCCCATGGTCCAAAATGATGAGAAACGAGGCTAACTTTTTTTTTCAAAATTTCAAAAAACATGGGCTATAACCCATCGTTTTTGTCATTTCGTCATTTTTTTCAAATCCTCAAAAATGATGAAAAACGGCGCGCTATAGTATGCCGTACCATATAGGCTATAGCCCACGGTCCAAAATGATGAGAAACGAGGCTAACTTTTTTTTTCAAAATTTCAAAAAACATGGGCTATAACCCATCGTTTTTGTCATTTCGTCATTTTTTTCAAATCCTCAAAAATGATGAAAAACGACGCGCTATAGTATGCCGTACGATATGGGCTATAGCCCACGGTCCAAAATGATGAAAAACGAGGCTAACTTTTTTTTTTTTAATTTAAAAAAACATGGGCTATAACCCATCGTTTTTGTCATTTCGTCATTTTTTTCAAATCCTCAAAAATGATGAAAAACGACGCGCTATAGTATGCCATACGATATGGGCTATAGCCCATGGTCCAAAATGATAAGAAACGAGGCTAACTTTTTTTTTCAAAATTTCAAAAAACATGGGCTATAACCCATCGTTTTTGTCATTACGTCATTTTTTTCAAATCCTCAAAAATGATGAAAAACGGCGCGCTATAGTATGCCGTACGATATGGGCTATAGCCCATGGTCCAAAATGATGAGAAACGAGGCTAACATTTTTTTTCAAAATTTCAAAAAACATGGGCTATAACCCATCGTTTTTGTCATTTCGTCATTTTTTTCAAATCCTCAAAAATGATGAAAAACGGCGCGCTATAGTATGCCGTACGATATGGGCTATAGCCCATGGTCCAAAATGATGAGAAACGAGGCTAACTTTTTTTTTCAAAATTTCAAAAAACATGGGCTATAACCCATCGTTTTTGTCATTTTGTCATTTTTTTCAAATCCTCAAAAATGATGAAAAACGGCGCGCTATAGTATGCCGTACCATATAGGCTATAGCCCACGGTCCAAAATGATGAGAAACGAGGCTAACTTTTTTTTTTCAAAATTTCAAAAAACATGGGCTATAACCCATCGTTTTTGTCATTTCGTCATTTTTTTCAAATCCTCAAAAATGATGAAAAACGGCGCGCTATAGTATGCCGTACCATATAGGCTATAGCCCACGGTCCAAAATGATGAGAAACGAGGCTAACTTTTTTTTTCAAAATTTCAAAAAACATGGGCTATAACCCATCGTTTTTGTCATTTCGTCATTTTTTTCAAATCCTCAAAAATGATGAAAAACGACGCGCTATAGTATGCCGTACGATATGGGCTATAGCCCACGGTCCAAAATGATGAGAAACGAGGCTAATTTTTTTTTCCAAAATTTCAAAAAACATGGGCTATAACCCATCGTTTTTGTCATTTCGTCATTTTTTTCAATTCCTCAAAAATGATGAAAAACGGCGCGCTATAGTATGCCGTACCATATAGGCTATAGCCCACGGTCCAAAATGATGAGAAACGAGGCTAACTTTTTTTTCCAAAATTAAAAAAAACATGGGCTATAACCCATCGTTTTTGTCATTTCGTCATTTTTTTCAAATCCTCAAAAATGATGAAAAACGACGCGCTATAGTATGCCGTACGATATGGGTCCAAAATGATGAGAAACGAGGCTAACTTTTTTTTTCAAATTTTCAAAAAACATGGGCTATAACCCATCGTTTTTGTCATTTCGTCATTTTTTTCAAATCCACAAAAATGATGAAAAACGACGCGCTATAGTATGCCGTACGATATGGGCTATAGCCCACGGTCCAAAATGATGAGAAACGAGGCTAACTTTTTTTTTCAAAATTTCAAAAAACATGGGCTATAACCCATCGTTTTTGTCATTTCGTCATTTTTTTCAAATCCTCAAAAATGATGAAAAACGGCGCGCTATAGTATGCCGTACCATATAGGCTATAGCCCACGGTCCAAAATGATGAGAAACGAGGCTAACTTTTTTTTTCAAAATTTCAAAAAACATGGGCTATAACCCATCGTTTTTGTCATTTCGTCATTTTTTTCAAATCCTCAAAAATGATGAAAAACGGCGCGCTATAGTATGCCGTACCATATAGGCTATAGCCCACGGTCCAAAATGATGAGAAACGAGGCTAACTTTTTTTTTCAAAATTTCAAAAAACATGGGCTATAACCCATCGTTTTTGTCATTTCGTCATTTTTTTCAAATCCTCAAAAATGATGAAAAACGACGCGCTATAGTATGCCGTACGATATGGGCTATAGCCCACGGTCCAAAATGATGAGAAACGAGGCTACATTTTTTTTTCAAAATTTCAAAAAACATGGGCTATAACCCATCGTTTTTGTCATTTCGTCATTTTTTTCAAATCCTAAAAAATGATGAAAAACGGTGCGCTATAGTATGCCGTACCATATAGGCTATAGCCCACGGTCCAAAATCATGAGAAACGAGGCTAACCTTTTTTTTTCAAAATTTCAAAAAACATGGGCTATAACCCATCGTTTTTGTTATTTCGTCATTTTTTTCAAATCCTCAAAAATGATGAAAAACGACGCGCTATAGTATGCCGTACGATATGGGCTATAGCCCACGGTCCAAAATGATGAGAAACGAGGCTAACTTTTTTTTTCAAAATTTCAAAAAACATGGGCTATAACCCATCGTTTTTGTCATTTCGTCATTTTTTTCAAATCCTCAAAAATGATGAAAAACGACGCGCTATAGTATGCCGTACGATATGGGCTATAGCCCACGGTCCAAAATGATGAGAAACGAGGCTAACTTTTTTTTTCAAAATTTCAAAAAACATGGGCTATAACCCATCGTTTTTGTCATTTCGTCATTTTTTTCAAATCCTCAAAAATGATGAAAAACGGCGCGCTATAGTATGCCGTACCATATAGGCTATAGCCCACGGTCCAAAATGATGAGAAACGAGGCTAACTTTTTTTTTTTAAATTTAAAAAAACATGGGCTATAACCCATCGTTTTTGTCATTTCGTCATTTTTTTCAAATCCTCAAAAATGATGAAAAACGACGCGCTATAGTATGCCGTACGATATGGGCTATAGCCCATGGTCCAAAATGATGAGAAACGAGGCTAACTTTTATTTTCAAAATTTAAAAAAACATGGGCTATAACCCATCGTTTTTGTCATTTCGTCATTTTTTTCAAATCCTCAAAAATTATGAAAAACAGCGCGCTATAGTATGCCGTACGATATGGGCTATAGCCCATGGTCCAAAATGATGAGAAACGAGGCTAACTTTTATTTTCAAAATTTCAAAAAACATGGGCTATAACCCATCGTTTTTGTCATTTTGTGATTTTTTTCAAATCCTCAAAAATGATGAAAAACGGCGCGCTATAGTATGCCGTACGATATGGGCTATAGCCCATGGTCCAAAATGATGAGAAACGAGGGTAACTTTTTTTTTCAAAATTTCAAAAAACATGGGCTATAACCCATCGTTTTTGTCATTTCGTCATTTTTTTCAAATCCTCAAAAATGATGAAAAACGGCGCGCTATAGTATGCCGTACCATATAGGCTATAGCCCACGGTCCAAAATGATGAGAAACGAGGCTAACTTTTTTTTTCAAAATTTCAAAAAACATGGGCTATAACCCATCGTTTTTGTCATTTCGTCATTTTTTTCAAATCCTCAAAAATGATGAAAAACGACGCGCTATAGTATGCCGTACGATATGGGCTATAGCCCACGGTCCAAAATGATGAAAAACGAGGCTAATTTTTTTTTTTTTAATTTAAAAAAACATGGGCTATAACCCATCGTTTTTGTCATTTCGTCATTTTTTTCAAATCCTCAAAAATGATGAAAAACGACGCGCTATAGTATGCCATACGATATGGGCTATAGCCCATGGTCCAAAATGATAAGAAACGAGGCTAACTTTTTTTTTCAAAATTTCAAAAAACATGGGCTATAACCCATCGTTTTTGTCATTACGTCATTTTTTTCAAATCCTCAAAAATGATGAAAAACGGCGCGCTATAGTATGCCGTACGATATGGGCTATAGCCCATGGTCCAAAATGATGAGAAACGAGGCTAACTTTTTTTTTCAAAATTTCAAAAAACATGGGCTATAACCCATCGTTTTTGTCATTTTGTGATTTTTTTCAAATCCTCAAAAATGATGAAAAACGGCGCGCTATAGTATGCCGTACGATATGGGCTATAGCCCATGGTCCAAAATGATGAGAAACGAGGCTAACTTTTTTTTTCAAAATTTCAAAAAACATGGGCTATAACCCATCGTTTTTGTCATTTCGTCATTTTTTTCAAATCCTCAAAAATGATGAAAAACGGCGCGCTATCGTATGCCGTACCATATAGGCTATAGCCCACGGTCCAAAATGATGAGAAACGAGGCTAACTTTTTTTTTCAAAATTTAAAAAAACATGGGCTATAACCCATCGTTTTTGTCATTTCGTCATTTTTTTCAAATCCTCAAAAATGATGAAAAACGACGCGCTATAGTATGCCGTACGATATGGGCTATAGCCCACGGTCCAAAATGATGAAAAACGAGGCTAATTTTTTTTTTTTTAATTTCAAAAAACATGGGCTATAACCCATCGTTTTTGTCATTTCGTCATTTTTTTCAAATCCTCAAAAATGATGAAAAACGACGCGCTATAGTATGCCATACGATATGGGCTATAGCCCATGGTCCAAAATGATAAGAAACGAGGCTAACTTTTTTTTTCAAAATTTCAAAAAACATGGGCTATAACCCATCGTTTTTGTCATTACGTCATTGTTTTCAAATCCTCAAAAATGATGAAAAACGGCGCGCTATAGTATGCCGTACGATATGGGCTATAGCCCATGGTCCAAAATGATGAGAAACGAGGCTAACATTTTTTTTCAAAATTTCAAAAAACATGGGCTATAACCCATCGTTTTTGTCATTTCGTCATTTTTTTCAAATCCTCAAAAATGATGAAAAACGGCGCGCTATAGTATGCCGTACGATATGGGCTATAGCCCATGGTCCAAAATGATGAGAAACGAGGCTAACTTTTTTTTTCAAAATTTAAAAAAACATGGGCTATAACCCATCGTTTTTGTCATTTTGTCATTTTTTTCAAATCCTCAAAAATGATGAAAAACGGCGCGCTATAGTATGCCGTACGATATGGGCTATAGCCCACGGTCCAAAATGATGAGAAACGAGGCTAACTTTTTTTTTTCAAAATTTCAAAAAACATGGGCTATAACCCATCGTTTTTGTCATTTCGTCATTTTTTTCAAATCCTCAAAAATGATGAAAAACGGCGCGCTATAGTATGCCGTACCATAAAGGCTATAGCCCACGGTCCAAAATGATGAGAAACGAGGCTAACTTTTTTTTTCAAAATTTCAAAAAACATGGGCTATAACCCATCGTTTTTGTCATTTCGTCATTTTTTTCAAATCGTCATAAATGATGAAAAACGACGCGCTATAGTATGCCGTACGATATGGGCTATAGCCCACGGTCCAAAATGATGAGAAACGAGGCTAATTTTTTTTTTCAAAATTTCAAAAAACATGGGCTATAACCCATCGTTTTTGTCATTTCGTCATTTTTTTCAAATCCTCAAAAATGATGAAAAACGGCGCGCTATAGTATGCCGTACGATATGGGCTATAGCCCACGGTCCAAAATGATGAGAAACGAGGCTAACTTTTTTTTTCAAAATTTCAAAAAACATGGGCTATAACCCATCGTTTTTGTCATTTCGTCATTTTTTTCAAATCCTCAAAAATGATGAAAAACGACGCGCTATAGTATGCCGTACGATATGGGCTATAGCCCATGGTCCAAAATGATGAGAAACAAGGATAACTTTTTTTTTCAAAATTTCAAAAAACATGGGCTATAACCCATCGTTTTTGTCAAATTGCGGAATTGCGGAAATTGTGGAAATTGCAGAAATGGTAATTGCGGAAATTGCAGAAATGGTATTTGCGGAAATTGCGGATTTTTTTTTTTCATTTTTTCATTTCTTTTAAATCCTCAAAAATGATGAAAAACGGCGCGCTATAGTATGCCGTACGATATGGGCTATAGCCCATGGTCCAAAATGATGAGAAACGAGGCTAACTTTTTTTTTCAAAATTTCAAAAAACATGGGCTATTCGTTTTTGTCATTTCGTCATTTTTTTCAAATCCTCAAAAATGATGAAAAACGACGCGCTATAGTATGCCGTACGATATGGGCTATAGCCCATGGTCCAAAATGATGAGAAACGAGGCTAACTTTTTTTTTCAAAATTTCAAAAAACATGGGCTATAACCCATCGTTTTTGTCATTTCGTCATTTTTTTCAAATCCTCAAAAATGATGAAAAACGGCGCGCTATAGTATGCCGTACCATATAGGCTATAGCCCACGGTCCAAAATGATGAGAAACGAGGCTAACTTTTTTTTTCAAAATTTAAAAAAACATGGGCTATAACCCATCGTTTTTGTCATTTCGTCATTTTTTTCAAATCCTCAAAAATGATGAAAAACGACGCGCTATAGTATGCCGTACGATATGGGCTATAGCCCACGGTCCAAAATGATGAAAAACGAGGCTAATTTTTTTTTTTTTAATTTCAAAAAACATGGGCTATAACCCATCGTTTTTGTCATTTCGTCATTTTTTTCAAATCCTCAAAAATGATGAAAAACGACGCGCTATAGTATGCCATACGATATGGGCTATAGCCCATGGTCCAAAATGATAAGAAACGAGGCTAACTTTTTTTTTCAAAATTTCAAAAAACATGGGCTATAACCCATCGTTTTTGTCATTACGTCATTGTTTTCAAATCCTCAAAAATGATGAAAAACGGCGCGCTATAGTATGCCGTACGATATGGGCTATAGCCCATGGTCCAAAATGATGAGAAACGAGGCTAACATTTTTTTTCAAAATTTCAAAAAACATGGGCTATAACCCATCGTTTTTGTCATTTCGTCATTTTTTTCAAATCCTCAAAAATGATGAAAAACGGCGCGCTATAGTATGCCGTACGATATGGGCTATAGCCCATGGTCCAAAATGATGAGAAACGAGGCTAACTTTTTTTTTCAAAATTTAAAAAAACATGGGCTATAACCCATCGTTTTTGTCATTTTGTCATTTTTTTCAAATCCTCAAAAATGATGAAAAACGGCGCGCTATAGTATGCCGTACGATATGGGCTATAGCCCACGGTCCAAAATGATGAGAAACGAGGCTAACTTTTTTTTTTCAAAATTTCAAAAAACATGGGCTATAACCCATCGTTTTTGTCATTTCGTCATTTTTTTCAAATCCTCAAAAATGATGAAAAACGGCGCGCTATAGTATGCCGTACCATAAAGGCTATAGCCCACGGTCCAAAATGATGAGAAACGAGGCTAACTTTTTTTTTCAAAATTTCAAAAAACATGGGCTATAACCCATCGTTTTTGTCATTTCGTCATTTTTTTCAAATCGTCATAAATGATGAAAAACGACGCGCTATAGTATGCCGTACGATATGGGCTATAGCCCACGGTCCAAAATGATGAGAAACGAGGCTAATTTTTTTTTTCAAAATTTCAAAAAACATGGGCTATAACCCATCGTTTTTGTCATTTCGTCATTTTTTTCAAATCCTCAAAAATGATGAAAAACGGCGCGCTATAGTATGCCGTACGATATGGGCTATAGCCCACGGTCCAAAATGATGAGAAACGAGGCTAACTTTTTTTTTCAAAATTTCAAAAAACATGGGCTATAACCCATCGTTTTTGTCATTTCGTCATTTTTTTCAAATCCTCAAAAATGATGAAAAACGACGCGCTATAGTATGCCGTACGATATGGGCTATAGCCCATGGTCCAAAATGATGAGAAACAAGGATAACTTTTTTTTTCAAAATTTCAAAAAACATGGGCTATAACCCATCGTTTTTGTCAAATTGCGGAATTGCGGAAATTGTGGAAATTGCAGAAATGGTAATTGCGGAAATTGCAGAAATGGTATTTGCGGAAATTGCGGATTTTTTTTTTTCATTTTTTCATTTCTTTTAAATCCTCAAAAATGATGAAAAACGGCGCGCTATAGTATGCCGTACGATATGGGCTATAGCCCATGGTCCAAAATGATGAGAAACGAGGCTAACTTTTTTTTTCAAAATTTCAAAAAACATGGGCTATAACCCATCGTTTTTGTCATTTCGTCATTTTTTTCAAATCCTCAAAAATGATGAAAAACGACGCGCTATAGTATGCCGTACGATATGGGCTATAGCCCACGGTCCAAAATGATGAGAAACGAGGCTAATTTTTTTTTTCAAAATTTCAAAAAACATGGGCTATTCGTTTTTGTCATTTCGTCATTTTTTTCAAATCCTCAAAAATGATGAAAAACGGCGGGCTATAGTATGCCGTACCATATAGGCTATAGCCCACGGTCCAAAATGATGAGAAACGAGGCTAACTTTTTTTTTCAAAATTTCAAAAAACATGGGCTATAACCCATCGTTTTTGTCATTTCGTCATTTTTTTCAAATCCTCAAAAATGATGAAAAACGACGCGCTATAGTATGCCGTACGATATGGGCTATAGCCCACGGTCCAAAATGATGAGAAACGAGGCTAATTTTTTTTTTTTTAATTTCAAAAAACATGGGCTATAACCCATCGTTTTTGTCATTTCGTCATTTTTTTCAAATCCTCAAAAATGATGAAAAACGACGCGCTATAGTATGCCATACGATATGGGCTATAGCCCATGGTCCAAAATGATAAGAAACGAGGCTAACTTTTTTTTTCAAAATTTCAAAAAACATGGGCTATAACCCATCGTTTTTGTCATTACGTCATTTTTTTCAAATCCTCAAAAATGATGAAAAACGGCGCGCTATAGTATGCCGTACGATATGGGCTATAGCCCATGGTCCAAAATGATGAGAAACGAGGCTAACTTTTTTTTTAAAAATTTCAAAAAACATGGGCTATTCGTTTTTGTCATTTCGTCATTTTTTTCAAATCCTCAAAAATGATGAAAAACGGCGGGCTATAGTATGCCGTACCATATAGGCTATAGCCCACGGTCCAAAATGATGAGAAACGAGGCTAACTTTTTTTTTCAAAATTTCAAAAAACATGGGCTATAACCCATCGTTTTTGTCATTTCGTCATTTTTTTCAAATCCTCAAAAATGATGAAAAACGACGCGCTATAGTATGCCGTACGATATGGGCTATAGCCCACGGTCCAAAATGATGAGAAACGAGGCTAATTTTTTTTTTTTTAATTTCAAAAAACATGGTTTATAACCCATCGTTTTTGTCATTTCGTCATTTTTTTTAAATCCTCAAAAATGATGAAAAACGACGCGCTATAGTATGCCATACGATATGGGCTATAGCCCATGGTCCAAAATGATAAGAAACGAGGCTAACTTTTTTTTTCAAAATTTCAAAAAACATGGGCTATAACCCATCGTTTTTGTCATTACGTCATTTTTTTCAAATCCTCAAAAATGATGAAAAACGGCGCGCTATAGTATGCCGTACGATATGGGCTATAGCCCATGGTCCAAAATGATGAGAAACGAGGCTAACATTTTTTTTCAAAATTTCAAAAAACATGGGCTATAACCCATCGTTTTTGTCATTTCGTCATTTTTTTCAAATCCTCAAAAATGATGAAAAACGGCGCGCTATAGTATGCCGTACGATATGGGCTATAGCCCATGGTCCAAAATGATGAGAAACGAGGCTAACTTTTTTTTTCAAAATTTCAAAAAACATGGGCTATAACCCATCGTTTTTGTCATTTTGTAATTTTTTTCAAATCCTCAAAAATGATGAAAAACGGCGCGCTATAGTATGCCGTACGATATGGGCTATAGCCCATGGTCCAAAATGATGAGAAACGAGGCTAACTTTTTTTTTCAAAATTTCAAAAAACATGGGCTATAACCCATCGTTTTTGTCATTTCGTCATTTTTTTCAAATCCTCAAAAATGATGAAAAACGGCGCGCTATAGTATGCCGTACCATATAGGCTATAGCCCACGGTCCAAAATGATGAGAAACGAGGCTAACTTTTTTTTTCAAAATTTCAAAAAACATGGGCTATAACCCATCGTTTTTGTCATTTCGTCATTTTTTTCAAATCCTCAAAAATGATGAAAAACGACGCGCTATAGTATGCCGTACGATATGGGCTATAGCCCACGGTCCAAAATGATGAGAAACGAGGCTAACTTTTTTTTTTCAAAATTTCAAAAAACATGGGCTATAACCCATCGTTTTTGTCATTTCGTCATTTTTTTCAAATCCTCAAAAATGATGAAAAACGGCGCGCTATAGTATGCCGTACCATATAGGCTATAGCCCACGGTCCAAAATGATGAGAAACGAGGCTAACTTTTTTTTTCAAAATTTCAAAAAACATGGGCTATAACCCATCGTTTTTGTCATTTCGTCATTTTTTTCAAATCGTCAAAAATGATGAAAAACGACGCGCTATAGTATGCCGTACGATATGGGCTATAGCCCACGGTCCAAAATGATGAGAAACGAGGCAATTTTTTTTTTCAAAATTTCAAAAAACATGGGCTATAACCCATCGTTTTTGTCATTTCGTCATTTTTTTCAAATCCTCAAAAATGATGAAAAACGGCGCGCTATAGTATGCCGTACGATATGGGCTATAGCCCACGGTCCAAAATGATGAGAAACGAGGCTAACTTTTTTTTTTCAAAATTTCAAAAAACATGGGCTATAACCCATCGTTTTTGTCATTTCGTCATTTTTTAAAAATCCTCAAAAATGTAGAAAAACGGCGCGCTATAGTATGCCGTACGATATGGGCTATAGCCCACGGTCCAAAATGATGAGAAACGAGGCTAACTTTTTTTTTCAAAATTTCAAAAAACATGGGCTATAACCCATCGTTTTTGTCATTTTTTCATTTCTTTCAAATCCTCAAAAATGATGAAAAACGGCGCGCTATAGTATGCCGTACGATATGGGCTATAGCCCATGGTCCAAAATGATGAGAAACGAGGCTAACTTTTTTTTTCAAAATTTCAAAAAACATGGGCTATTCGTTTTTATCATTTCGTCATTTTTTTTAAATCCTCAAAAATGATGAAAAACGACGCGCTATAGTATGCCGTACGATATGGGCTATAGCCCACGGTCCAAAATGATGAGAAACGAGGCTAACTTTTTTTTTCAAAATTTCAAAAAACATGGGCTATAGCCTATAACCCATCGTTTTTGTCATTTCGTCATTTTTTTAAAAATCCTCAAAAATGATGAAAAACGGCGCGCTATAGTATGCCGTACGATATGGGCTATAGCCCACGGTCCAAAATGATGAGAAACGAGGCTAACTTTTTTTTTCAAAATTTCAAAAAACATGGGCTATAACCCATCGTTTTTGTCATTTCGTCATTTTTTTCAAATCCTCAAAAATGATGAAAAACGACGCGCTATAGTATGCCGTACGATATGGGCTATAGCCCATGGTCCAAAATGATGAGAAACAAGGATAACTTTTTTTTTCAAAATTTCAAAAAACATGGGCTATAACCCATCGTTTTTGTCAAATTGCGGAATTGCGGAAATTGTGGAAATTGCAGAAATGGTAATTGCGGAAATTGCAGAAATGGTATTTGCGGAAATTGCGGATTTTTTTTTTTCATTTTTTCATTTCTTTCAAATCCTCAAAAATGATGAAAAACGGCGCGCTATAGTATGCCGTACGATATGGGCTATAGCCCATGGTCCAAAATGATGAGAAACGAGGCTAACTTTTTTTTTCAAAATTTCAAAAAACATGGGCTATTCGTTTTTGTCATTTCGTCATTTTTTTTAAATCCTCAAAAATGATGAAAAACGACGCGCTATAGTATGCCGTACGATATGGGCTATAGCCCACGGTCCAAAATGATGAGAAACGAGGCTAACTTTTTTTTCTCAAAATTTCAAAAAACATGGGCTATAGCCTATAACCCATCGTTTTTGTCATTTCGTCATTTTTTAAAAATCCTCAAAAATGATGAAAAACGGCGCGCTATAGTATGCCGTACGATATGGGCTATAGCCCACGGTCCAAAATGATGAGAAACGAGGCTAACTTTTTTTTTCAAAATTTCAAAAAACATGGGCTATAACCCATCGTTTTTGTCATTTCGTCATTTTTTTCAAATCCTCAAAAATGATGAAAAACGGCGCGCTATAGTTTGCCGTACGATATGGGCTATAGCCCACGGTCCAAAATGATGAGAAACGAGGCTAACTTTTTTTTTTTTAATTAAAAAAAACATGGGCTATAACCCATCGTTTTTTAATTTTTTTCATTTTTGTCAAATCCTCAAAAATGATGAAAAACGGCGTGCTATAGTATGCCGTACGATATGGGCTATAGCCCATGGTCCAAAATGATGAGAAACGACGATAACTTTTTTTTTCAAAATTTCAATAAACATGGGCTATAACCTATCGTTTTTAAATTTTTTGTCAAATCGTCAAAAATGATGAAAAACGGCGTGCTATAGTATGCCGTACGATATGGGCTATAGCCCATGGTCCAAAATGATGAGAAACGAGGATAACCTTTTTTTTCAAAATTTCAAAAAACATGGGCTATAACCCATCGTTTTTTTCATTTTTTTCAAATCCTCAAAAATGATGAAAAACGGCGTGCTATAGTATGCCGTACGATATGGGCTATAGCCCATGGTCCAAAATGATTCGAAACGAGGATACTTGTTTTTCAAAATTTCAAAAAACATGGGCTATAACCCATCGTTTTTTTAATATTTTCATTTTTTCAAATCCTCAAAAATCGTCTCGGAGCGCATGCTATAGGGTGATAAATCATGTAAATACAACACATTGAGCAGGGCACTGCAGGGAGTTCTGGTACCACCAGTACCACACCAGTGCATTAGTTTGTTTTGTTGTAATTTACAGGACCAACAATCACTTTCATTACATTTCAACTGTAGTTATTTCACAATTTACACTTTAAGCAATAATAACCGTAAATAAAAGAATAAATCACAAAGTTAACATTGTCAAATTTGCTGAATATTTTTAAATGTACTGTTGCCGACCTCCCACGACAAAATCATTAAAATAAGTAGGTTACCATTTTTCACGATTTCGGAGGATCTGAAAATATCGGAAAAGCGGCAGGCGTCCATCGTCTCGGAGCGCATGCTATAGGGTGCCATTTTTCACGGTTTCGGAGGATTTGAAAAATAGGTGAAAATCACAGAAAGCGACAGGCTATAGTCCATCGTCTCGGAGTGCATGCTATAGGGTGCCATTTTTCACGATTTCGGAAATTAAATAAATTTAATATCGGAAAAGCGAGTTCATTGTCTCGAGTGATTTTCGTCTTTTTTTCAAATCCTTAAAAATTATGAAAAACGTTGTGCTATAGTATGCTGTCCAAGATGGGCTATATAGCCCACGTATTGTTCCTAGCCGCTAAACCACGTTAGCGACCATGTTTACAATATGAAAACTGTCACTTAAACAATGTAGGTTACACACGCTGGAATTAAACATGGAAGCATTAGGTGAGTAATTCATTGTATATGTGTTGGACATTTGTGGACGGTTGTGCTTGAGTCCCCAGCCTTAGTAACTATTGAACAGTCCCCAGCCCTAGTAACTATTGAACAGTCCCCAGGGCCCAGCCCTATAGTAACTATTGGACAGTTCCCAGGGAACAGCCCTATAGTAACTATAGTCCACAGCCCTAGTAACTATTGAAAAGTCCCCAGGGAACAGCCCTCTATTGAACCGTCCCCAGGGAACAGCCCTATAGTAACTATTGAACAGTCCCCAGGGAACAGCCCTAGTAACTATTGAAAAGTCCCCAGGGAACAGCCCTAGTAACCACAAAGGTCTAAGGACGTACGACAGAAGAAGCCCTAGTAACTATTGAACAGTCCCCAGGGAACAGCCCTAGTAACTTTTGAACAGTCCCCAGGGAACAGCCCTAGTAACTATTGAACAGTCCCCAGGGAACAGCTGGGATTTGATTTCTTACTCAAGGACACTTTGGCACCAAGCCTGGACTTCCGGTTCCCAAACCGGCTTTCTCTTATACCTCCTGAGCCACAGCCGCCCCCATGTCCTGCATGTGCAAGGAGGCAGGAGCGTCACTGTCGGTGATACACGTGCAGGACCGGGGAGGAGACTGCATGGGCGGAGTGTACAGGATAATACGGATGCACCTCTGTTTTTTTACAGTTGAGGTGGAGGACCCGTTTTGTGGATGGAGCTTTCTGTGTCAGCGATGCAGTAATTAAACTCCCTGGGAGGACATACTGGTGGGTCTGTTTGCCTGCACCTTCAAGGTCAGTTGAACGCATGCCTTCATCACATTTTTTTAGGATCGCTGTAAACAAAATAGTAGAGGAAAAAAAGTACCTGACTACCTGTTGAGAAATGCTGACATTTGGAGAAATTGTTTTTCAGGACAGATCTATACATTTATCAATAGTTTATATTAATTAACACACACACACACACACACACACACACACACACACACACACACACACACACACACACACACACACACACACACACACACACACACACACACACACACACACACACACACACACACACACACACACACACACACAACACACGATAACTGATAAAAATCTGCATGTACTAAGTCTTAAATTATACAATTTAACTATAGCTTGCCTTGATGATGTTGATGTTATATTGTGTTTCTTTGTTTTCCTCTTGTGTTTTATGATGGAGGGATGGAGTGAGGGAAAGAGAGAGAGAAAGAAAGAAATGGTGTATGCATTGACAATTTGACATAGATGAAGTCTTTAAAATAATCTGATCAACATAGATGTGTATTCTTTATGTGTGTGCGTGTGTCATATTATTCAGTGTTGTAGACAGGTGTAAACAAGTAAAAATTGATGCATACAGACAGTAGATTAAGGCTTGACTTAATCAGTGTGTTGCTCGTTTGTTTCAAATCTGCTTAACACGAATTATGATTGAATGAAAGGTCCAGCGCCTGTCCTCAGCCATCAGCCGCTCATCCGGAAGCAACAGTATTACCCCGTTCCTATATGCCCCATGCTATTAACCATGTTATTCAAACACAATTACTGTGCAGGAAGCACTTTGCTATATATTATGTTGACACTAAGTGGTGAAGCACACAAGTGGTTCCAACTCCAATAGTCACCATCATAGGTTTAGGGGATATCCGGTTCAACAAAATAGAGATAAGATAAGATCACATAACATGTAACACATAACATCTAACGTATACCGAATATGTTGTTTAGCGTAACATAGCATATATACGCTTAGGGCGAGCTCGCGCTGAAACAACAGAGCTTCTTAATACGGCACAGTTGAGAAACAGGAGTTAAACAATTAATCTGGTGTCAGTGAGGTCAGATGTAGAGTTGCTGGCCAGCTCCATATATTCGGATCTAGTATGTCAAACCATGTATGGCTATGCAGGGTCTGATGAGGTCAGTGTCGTGATCTTCATATATGGCGATCCAGGTGATAATAGTCAGCTTCACTAATATGGAGATCCATGTGTTGTACCAACTTGGTTCATTTGCACGTCTGAGTCGTGTGGCGGCAACCACAGTGGTTGGACTGACAACCATATACTGTATGGAGATCTAAGGATCTCCATGATGTCACATTATGTCACGAGGCTTGACCATATATGGGGGTGTGATGTCAGAAGGCGTGACCAAATATGGAGGTATGGGTGACGCAACAAACGAACAAACGGGAAATGCAGATTTTCATAGTAAATGCGACCTATAGTCACAATAATTACAATATACATACAGTAACACTGTTCTGACCCTGGCTGTAAACTTTGCTGCCAGGCAGAAACCTAAGACGTTTGGAAACCACTGTTCCAACCAACCCAAAGTTGCCAATTATCAAGCAGAAAGATGAGAAGAAAGGGTTATAAAAAACTAAACAATGCCACGTTCATATGAGAGAGAGCAGACGATAAGACGGTGGGAGGTGTCACAACCCCCAGTGAGTGTCATGATTTTGCTCAGACCAGCTGTCAATTTCAAATTACTGCTTAGGCCACTGTTGTCTAATTTGCCTTCTTATTCATAGCAATAGACATTAATTAATAATTATATAAACCAGGGCTCTCACAGTGCATAGACAAAGAAAGTAGGACATTTCCATGTATGAGCCTGTTTCTGGCCAAATAAATATGTTTTGGCATTGTGTCTGGCTCCTAATACCCGAGAATACATTTTCTAATTTTCTTAATACTTTTATTTCCGACTGTGCACACAACTATAGCACAACCCTCAACCCTGCTTACAGCATGTTTACTGTATATTCACAGAATACATTCAATTACAACTCAGAATTGTAGAGTGTTCTGTCTTCTCTCGCAACCAAGCTTGACAAATAAAATCTGGCACAACAAAAGCTCCTAAAGAAGCATAATTATGCCAAGTTTTCCATAATCTTCTAACTCAAGGAAATCACCACAAATAGAAGCCATTTTACTAACAAATACCACTCTCACTGTATATCAGCACATTTTGGGCAATAAAACAAAAAGTAAACCTAATTTTAAAAGTTCACAAAACAAACAATGTGTCTGGAGTGGCATTAAACCTGTCAGTCTCAAGAGTAATGTTCCTGATCGTATTTGTGCACATATAGATTGTTGTCTATTGCTTAATAAATGATACTTCACAGAAGACAGCTGGCCTCTCTGGGAGAATTTTAAGTGCCTGTGTGAAGGGCAGTGAGGAGGACAACTGTCCCTTCTTTGCTTAGTCATACCTTAGTCCTCCTTATTGTCGTCCATTGCAATACATATTTGTACAGGTTGTTAACCACTTAAACCCTCTAGCGTAGACAGTAAACCGCTTGTTGTCTCCACCAGACAAAGGCATGGGGAGAGTATTGTTATGCACTCCATCTGTGTGTGTGTGTGTGTGTGTGTGTGTGTGTGTGTGTGTGTGTGTGTGTGTGTGTGTGTGTGTGTGTGTGTGTGTGTGTGTGTGTGTGTGTGTGTGACTGTGTGTGTGTGTGTGTGTGTGTGTGTGTGTGTGTGTGTGTGTGTGTGTGTGTGTGTGTGTGTGACTGTGTGTGTGTGTATGTATGTGTATCTCCGCTACCGTTAGCCCGGTCGATGCCAAACTGTGCACATACACTCCCTGGATGCCAACGACGAACCTCTGCCCCACATTTTCCACAACAGCCTGTTATAGCGCCACCATGAGGCAGATTTTGGCAAAACACATTTCTGTAGATTACTCGTACATATTATCCATATATCACGCAATTCGGTATCTCCACAGTCGCTTCACCATATTCCACTTCCCTATATTCCGCTTCCCTATATTCCATCCCCATTGGCTAAAATTGCCTTCCAAAGTTTGAAGGATTGGTCCGTTTGTGGCCAAACATCATGCACAAATGCTATTATCCTGGTTTTGTCTACACCAAACCTCTTTTGCCCAAAAGATTGCCGATCTACAAGTTCACAATGAATTGCATTCTGCATTGTGAGCTTGTAGATCGGCTAGTTTTGACTAGTATTCTCTAATGGGGGTCTCTGTCACAAAACATTTTCAGATGGGGGTCAGTGGCCAAATACATGGGGCGGTCCTTAGTTGACAGAAATACCGGCCTCAGGTCTTAGTTTTAACTCAAACATGTCTACTTGTGTGTGTGTGCAGTGGACCGAGCAGTGCATGACGGTAAATGCGGCATGATGCTTCGACACGCCAAGGCCAAAGCCCACAGGCAGGCTGCAAGGGGACCCGGCTCCATGTTCTGTGCACAGTCCTACAGCCTCTCCGCGACGGAAGAAATGTTTCTGGAAGCCGCGGAGTACGGCAACGCTCCCGAGGTGAAGAGGATGCTGGAGGACCCCATGGCCCGCCTCGACGTCAACTGTGTCAACTACATGGGCCTGAACGCTCTGCAGGTTAACACTCTACTATAGTGTGCCACACAAAAGTAGTGAAAAATTGCAAGCTCACAATGTGGCACGATACGACGCGCTGTGAGCTTGTTAACTGTCATTTAGGAGCAGCCAGAAACAATTACATTTTAAAAGATCACGAGTGGTGGAAAAAGTACTGAAATGTTTTACTACAAGTAAAAGTAAGTGTATCAATACTGCAATATAGAAATACTCCAATCCAATAAAAGTCTGGAATTCAAGTACAAACTTATTGGCATCAATTAAAGTAAAAAAAAGTAAAAGTGTCCATTATGCAGAATGTCTCATTTCAAAATTTCAAACATATACAAATCTTTTGAAAACAGCAGATGTACAAGCTCACAATGCGTCGCATCGCACATGTACTTTTTCATAGCGCATGTACTCTCATCGCGACAATAATGCTATAGCTAAGCTATAGTAATGTATCTCGGCATCTTTACGTCTATGTGTTACTGTTGCTGAATCACCTAACTGCTGTACAACGTCGATCGGCATTGTTCTAGCCCACTGATTCCCAAACAGTGGACCGGGGACGGTTTCGGACACATTTTCTATGTTTCCTTTATTTTTTTGTTTCCCACATTGTGTTGTATTGTGATCGTTTCTGCAGCTGACCGTGGCCAATGAACACCTGGAGGTGACCAAGCTCCTGCTGAGGAGAGCCAACCTGGCCAGGATAGGCGACGCCCTGCTCCTGTCCATCAGTAAAGGCTACGTCCGCATCGTGGAGGCCCTGCTGGGCCACGAGGCGTTCAAAGACAGCCAGAGGTGGAAAGTATAACATTTATACTTAAGTAACAGTTTTGTTGTATTTTTATACTTTACCGTAGTATTTTTTATTTCAAGCACTTTTATTTGAAAACTGTAGTTACTTTGTAGATTTGTATTATTATTTTTTTTTAATATATTTTTTATCCCACGATTTTGTAACCCATTTTTCCCCCCTGTGTCAATCATCTATGTGATCCTGGGCTCTACACCCTCCTAGTCCCCATATATGGGGGACAAGGGAGAGCAACGGACTTGAACTCATGCTTCCTTCATGCCTGAGTGTCCAAGTTGCTCCTTTACACCTGACAGGGGGGAGTTTCCCTGGTTGGAGTAAGCGGGTGGAAGGAACACGTTATTCCAACCAGTTCCTTTCCCCTCCATCAGGCGCCCCGGCTGGCCAGGGGGAGGCAGTTTAGTGGATTTGTATTATTATTACAAAACATACATAGCCTAAACCACTCCAGCCCTATATACATTTAGGCATTTAAAAAATATTTGTATACGTTTCAAAACCTGAAATTAGAGTACTTTCTGCTTTTGGTACTTTAAGTACATTTTAATTCCAATACTTTTCCCACCACTGCCGACGGCCAAAGGCTGACCGCCGGCCTCGGCCACGCCGCGGGAATGACCACGAATGACGATGACGACTTCTTTGCCTACGACGAGGACGGCACGCGCTTCTCCCGCGACATCACGCCGATCATCCTGGCCTCGCAGTGCCACGAGTACGAGATCGTCCACACACTCCTGCTGAGGGGGGCCTGCATCCAGAGGCCCCACGACTACTTCTGCCAGTGCGGTGCCTGCAGCGACCAGCAGAGGCAGGATTCCTTTAGCCATTCGCAGTCTCGCATCAACGCCTATAAAGGCTTGGCCACCCCGGCGTATCTGTCTCTGTCCCACAGGGACCCTGTGATGGCAGCCCTGGAGCTGAGCAATGAGCTGGCGGTGCTGGCCAACACGGAGAAAGAATTCAAGGTACTGTACAGTAGGCATATTAAATCTGCCAGATTTGAGCCTTTTTAGTCGTGTGTTCGGAATATTCTTGAGTATTTTTTACACACACTTATAAACACACTTATTTACATGATATTGTAGCTGTTAGCCATTAATATTCATTAGCTGACTGCTGATTGGCGTTGTGAGTGTGAGGAAAACTAGGAGTGAGATGAACACAATCCATGCACACATGCACGCTCTCTCTCTCTCTCTCTCTCTCTCTCCGATACTGACACACATAATGGTGACCATATTTAACTGATCGCAAGTTCCAGCTTTTCCTAAATGAGTTAATAGCACAGGCAGACTCTAGATACATACTAGAGCATGTCTGAAATAAGTGTCAGAGCTGAAATCGACATGTTAATATAAAATAAATGCTTAAACATGTAGCTAGATGTAATGATAGAGATACCTTTCAAGCATGTTTTCTCAACTCGCTGTTTTCTGCAAGACATTACTCTATAAGCCATATCTCCAAAACTGGTAGGTCAAACTGAACAACCAATATGTAAATTTGAAGCTATGATTCCCTGCTTTCATATGACATGATGAAAACGAAAATTCAAAAAAATCCATCCCTCAGTCAAATTTGGTCACAATGGTCCTCTATAGCTAAAAGCAGGCTAGCAAACAATTCAGAGAGATATCTGATGAGACTGCTGTCCGATTGTGGAACAGAGCATGACAATATCCTTCAAGCCTTGAAACGCAGAGTTCATCTCCTGACCACCCCTCACACTGACTGTTGAGCTGCAGTGAACCGTATTCAACATGGGTCTCCAAATCTCCCATCTGGAAGTTGTATTTGTTATTTTTATTTTGTTTTTGCACCTTACAGAATGATTACAAGAGACTGTCCATGCAGTGTAAAGACTTTGTGGTGGGACTGCTGGACCTGTGCCGTAACACTGAGGAGGTGGAGGCCATACTGAACGGTGACACTGAAACATGGGACAAAGACTGTGCACCCTCAGACAGACAGAGCCTATTCAGGCTGAAGCTGGCCATCAAATATGAGCTGAAAAAGGTAAAGAGACACTACTACATATCATGTCTGTCTGTCTGTCTTTCAAACTGAACTTTATCATTCTGTTTACCCCTTTCTGAACACAAACACGTGCACCCCAGTTTGTCGCACACCCCAACTGCCAGCAGCAGCTCCTGTCCATCTGGTACGAGAACTTATCTGGACTGAGACAGCAGACCACAGCCATCAAGCTCCTCCTGGTTCTGTGTGTGGGTGTGGGTCTGCCCGTGCTGGCCCTACTTTACCGCATAGCACCCAACTGTAAGGTTAGTGTAATGTACCGCATAGCACCCAACTGTAAGGTCAGTGTAATGTACCGGATAGCACCCAACTGTAAGGTCAGTGTAATGTACCGGATAGCACCCAACTGTAAGGTTAGTGTAATGTACCGCATAGCACCCAACTGTAAGGTCAGTGTAATGTACCGGATAGCACCCAACTGTAAGGTCAGTGTAATGTACCGGATAGCACCCAACTGTAAGGTTAGTGTAATGTACCGCATAGCACCCAACTGTAAGGTCAGTGTAATGTACCGGATAGCACCCAACTGTAAGGTTAGTGTAATGTACCGCATAGCACCCAGCTGTAAGGTCAGTGTAATGTACCGGATAGCACCCAACTGTAAGGTTAGTGTAATGTACCGGATAGCACCCAACTGTAAGGTTAGTGTAATGTACCACATAGCACCCAACTGTAAGGTTAGTGTAATGTACCACATAGCACCCAACTGTAAGGTTAGTGTAATGTACTGCATAGCACCCAACTGTAAGGTCAGTGTAATGTACTGCATAGCACCCAACTGTAAGGTCAGTGTAATGTACTGCATAGCACCCAACTGTAAGGTCAGTGTAATGTACTGCATAGCACCCAACTGTAAGGTCAGTGTAATGTACCGGATAGCACCCAACTGTAAGGTTAGTGTAATGTACCACATAGCACCCAACTGTAAGGTTAGTGTAATGTACCGCATAGCACCCAACTGTAAGGTTAGTGTAATGTACCACATAGCACCCAACTGTAAGGTTAGTGTAATGTACTGCATAGCACCCAACTGTAAGGTTAGTGTAATGTAAGCAGTTAGCACCCAAATGTAAGGGAGTATACCTACTCCTGTACGGCATAGCACCCACATGAGTGTAATGTACCACATAGCACTCAACTGTATAAGGTTTCTACCCAGGTTCTACTGTACTGTATTTTCCCTGGGTTCTATGTACCCCAGTTTCTGTTCCCCACTTACAACCCACTTACAATAACCCTAATGTAAGCAGGGAATATAGAACCCATAACAAGAACATAGAGATGAGATGACCCCCATGTACCACAAAGCAACATAAG
Organism: Protomyctophum bolini; assembly: GCF_963924005.1. NCBI lineage: Eukaryota > Metazoa > Chordata > Actinopteri > Myctophiformes > Myctophidae > Protomyctophum > Protomyctophum bolini. The sequence goes on along the minus strand of NC_137870.1, from coordinate 18,600,117 downwards.
GTTAGTGGTATGTTGAACATACAGCAGACCTACAGTACAAGCTTATATTTGCATGCGTGACACGTTACCGGGCTTAAAGTGGTTTTGTCTCGTCATGAATCTTTGGTCTTTATTGTTTTTTATATTTGGCCCATCACTCCTCTCAGATAGGTAGAGTCATGCGAGGACCCTTCTTGAAGTTCGTGGTCCACGCGGCGTCGTTCATGATGTTCCTGTGCCTGCTGGTCCTGAACGCGGCAGACCGCTTCGACGGCACGGCGCTACTGCCCAACATGACCAGCCACGATTACCCCGCGCAGCTGTTTCGCATGAAGACCACCACCTTCAACTGGACGGAGATCCTTATCATATCCTGGGTCATAGGTCATATAATGTGTAGTCTTGCGTTGCCAGACTGTTGCCTCTCGCAATTTTCAAATGCTTCCTTGAGTTCCGTCATACAGTCTGGAGCAACGGAAGCTCTATCATGAATAAAGTGGAAGTGGAGCCTCCTCCCCACTTCCGTTTGTCTTTACAGTCGCGCAAATTCATCCTAATATAAATAGAAATCATCTAAGCATATAGCTTGATGCTTAGCAGAAACAGGGAAAAAAAATACAGACACAAAGACAGACAGACATGATCTGCTAGCAGCGGGACAGACAGACAGACAGACAGACATAATCTGCAGGGTCTCAGCTGCGTTCGCTTCCCGCGTTTGCGCGTCTTACTGGTAGTAAGTGCTCACTGCGTTCGCAATCACTGCGTTCGCAATTACAAAACATACTTCAGCCCATAGCTTTCAACAAGCTCACAATGACATTTCTTTTTAGACATTTTGAACTTTGAATGGGATATTCTGCACAATGAGTAAACTTACTTTTGGTACTTTAAGTACATTTTGAGGCCGATACTTTTGTACTTTAACACAAGTAGGCATTTTTAATAAGGGACTTATCAGTAACAGAGTATTATCTATATTGCAGTATTGATGCTTTTACTATGTGAGTACTTTTTCCATCGCTGCTTTTATATGCCAATACAATCTGAGGTCATCATGGTCAATGCCATTGCAAATTTATTTGATGCCAAAACCCAGATTTATACGAAAGGTGTGATTTCATGACATCATCAGCAGCAAAACCAGCTCAGTAAATGACAGGAATTATGCATTCACGTGGAAAGTGAGAAGAGTGGACCCCATTCTCATAATGTGATTCTTGTTTTTACAGGGAAGATATGGGCAGGCTGTCAGAACATCTGGTCTCAGGATATCCGGGAGTATCTCTCGGAACCGTGGAACCTGCTTGATTTTGGCATCCAGGCTATTTTTGTGACTTCCTTCATGGCCAGACTGATGGCCTTCTGGCATGCACACACAGCCCAGTGTTATGTTGACCGCTACTACACTGACCTAGCCAACATCACCTTGCCATCTCACATCCAGTACTTTCAGCTGGGTGAGTGCAGGGTTCAGCCTTTCATCCATTCATGGATGCAGCAGCAGTGGTAGTAACTATAAGTACATTTACTTAAGTAATACTGTACTTAAGTACCATTTTGAGGCATACAATATTGCACTTTTACACATTTTACACACATGTGTTTCAGCCCGCATCGACTGGATGCCGTCGGACCCTCAGCTCATCTCAGAGGGCCTCTACGCCGTGGCCGTCGTGCTGAGCTTCTCTCGCATCGCCTACATCCTGCCGGCCAACGAGAGCTTCGGCCCGCTGCAGATCTCCCTGGGCAGGACCGTGAAGGACATCTTCAAGTTCATGGTGATCTTCATCACGGTTTTTGTGGCCTTCATGATCGGCATGTTCAACCTGTACTCCTACTATCTGGGAGCCAAGCACAACGACGCCTTCACGACGTGAGTGCCCTCAAATGCAAAGAATGTACACCTTCAAGTCGCGTGGTAATTTTACTCATTACAAATCATCGCCATGGAAACAGCGGTTGTATATTTCACATCAATGCCCGAGGGATATTTAATCAATAATGACCTCAAATAGCAGATGGGTTTCATCTGATGGGGGGCATTTCTTGTCGTCCTTTCCCAACAGGGTTGAAGAGAGCTTCAAAACTTTGTTTTGGGCCATATTTGGCTTGTCCGAAGTCAAGTCAGTGGTCCTAAAAACAGACCACAAGTTCATAGAAAACATCGGCTATGTTCTTTACGGAGTGTACAACATCATCATGGTGATCGTCCTGTTGAACATGCTCATCGCCATGTTCAACAGCTCCTTCCAGGAGATCGAGGTAGGATCTTTATTCACCCTTTACCAGCCCAAAATAAGTACATACATGTATCAATAACCTATAACAATCAGAACCATAACATTTTATATCTGAGTTATATTAAATAACTAAAAATAAAGGTATTATAATAGGTATAGGTAATATTGTAACACCATTGTATTGCAGCCCTGAGCCCAAAAAGACAGGTTTTTTTCAACGTTTTTTTTCACAGGCTACATGTAGAAGGGTACTTGCAGTAAAAGCAGTACCCATTTTGACTACTTCAAGTTCAGTGTGTGCCGTGTCGGGGCTTTGTCAGAGTACCTGTTGTACCCGTCTGACTGTTTTGTGCCCATATATGGAGATGTCTGTATCTGTCAGTCCTTGTCCCTTTTTTCCCATATATTGAGATCCTTGACGTCATCAGTATATGCCCATATATTGGAATGCCTATATATGGGCATATTGGTTGGATCGGCGGTTCTGGACAATTTATAATTGTGGTTATGGCTGAGTCACGGCGACATGAGAGTGACAACCACGATTGTCTACTCTACAATACAGCAGGTCGCTATAGTTACTCAATAGTTACCACTGTTGCTAGTCTGACATCATACACTTCATGTTTGGTTACGGCTGACCTGAAACTCCATATTTGGACATGGATGACTCACTGTGACTTCACCCAGTACCTGACGCCGAACAGTATAAAAGCAGTCAATATGCGGTTCCACAACGCACTGAAGAATCTCTAACCTTTCAACTCCCATCAGAGCATTTCCTGTATGTTAAAGGGCTTTAACGGTACCCGCTTGGTGCCAACAAGAATCATCCAGACTTATATTCGCATATTTGCATAGTTTTTTGGTGTTGACTCAACCAATCTCACTATGTCTGACAGTGACAGCGATGTGGACATCCAGAACCACCACAAAAGGCCTCTGCCGAGCTCAGGACAGGGACTCTGCCCGGGCTCCATATATGGAGCGGGCCAGTTCTGACATCACAATTATGTTCTGACATCTGCAAAGACTCCATATTTGGGCATGCCTGACAAAGAACTCCATATATGGGCATAAAGGGACACAGACATAATAACTGGGTGGGGCATGCATTTCCAACTTGCATCGTTCCAAGTAGGCCAATGTCTAACTGGCACCACTCTAGTTTGTGTTGTGTTGGATTCCTTTATGGTGAATGAAGAAACCAAAATCAAAGCTATGTTTGTTAGCTATGTATTTACACCATATATAAAGTCATACAATAAACATTCACTGTGCAATATGTCTTGCTTACACAATACTAATGTGCTTACAATATTATATTTATAAACTTAATTTTGAATAAGTCTGTCTTAAACAGGATGTACAGTATGGGTAATGTTGGTAATGTAATTAATTGCCAATCAGCTATACTGGAGGAGGGCATAAAGTAATGTATAGCCTATATCTTGTCAATTAATACAATAGATTTTTGTCCTATCTGTATGTGTTAATACAATTTTACAATTGGGTGGTTGTATTTTATCTCCCTGCTCTTCTATTCAAAAATGTCTCACCTATAGTCTAGACACAGGATCATCATTTTTTTTTACATGATGGTCAGGATTCAATTAATCGCCTGATAGCTCAATGGTAAGAATGTTTGCATTTTCACAGGAAAATGGGTTCAAATCCTGGTTAGAAGAGGAAAGTTACATAGTGCAGCTTAAGTTGTTGTTAATTCATAATGTACCTTTGTAAGTTTGGGTGCATAAGTACAAGTGGAAGAAAATAAAAGGATTATACTTAATTCTCAAGTAAATAATCGTCTCTGTCAGGTGGAAACCTGATACGTCCAAAACAGTTATACTTTTCAGGATTCAAATTCAAACATAGTAAAGATCTAAGCTCGAACCATGAAGCAGCAGCAGTCTGCTTATGTGTTTATTTTACCAGATGGCAAGCTAATTTAGAGCTTGCAGATTTGCTACTTGATGCTTTTGTGTGATGCCGTAGCATGATCAAGTACGGAGATACGGAGATATGAGGTTTCTGCCCGACAGCAATGATAAAACTACTTTGTGTCTCTGTGACAGGACGATTCAGACGTGGAGTGGAAGTTTGCCAGAGCTAAACTGTGGTTCTCGTACTTTGAACGCGGAGGAACGCTGCCTGTGCCGTTCAACCTCTTACCGAGTCCCAAGGCTCTCGTTGGCCTCCTGCTGAAGACAAAGAGCCTGTTCTGTGTGCTGCCACCGAGCAGCCACAGTGACACGCACGATGACATGGAGCTTAATAAGGTGAGATCACTAACATTGCACGCAGTACAACTCTGTCAGTTTAAAGATGGAGTGGCTTACACTGCCCCATTTGTGCAAAGGCTTTAGTTTATTAATCCATATTATTATTATTAATTCTAATCTTATCTCATTTTAGTTGAGTAGCAATCAAGATACCAGTGTCGGAGCATCAGCTCGTCCTTCATCGCATCACCATGAAGTAAATTTATATGTATTTTTTGTAATGTATATTTTAACCAAACTGTGTGGTACAGTATGTTTACATTACACTTGCAGAGTTTGTAGGTGTTTGCAGGCTGCTGCCAGTAGGAACTCCCAACATTGTGGGAAATGGTAACTTTGATTTTGTGGCTATGATTCACACTGCTTAATGTTATTTTATCCCCTCCTATGTCCAGCTTTGAGGGTTTGTGTAAACACAAACATTGAAGACAAAAGTGTGTAAAAAGACACTTTTGTGTACACAAATTTAAGACAAAAGTGATGACGCAAATTGGATTGGCCAAAATTAGATGATGTATGACTTATGATGATAAGAGCGGCCATCATACAGTGTGATTTTTGATATGACGTCATATAAAAGCATATTAATATGCTGACGTCTCTGACGTTTATAACAAACCAAACCGTTTGAAAATCGGTTGAACATTGAGCAAGTTAAGGTTATTTTAAAAGTACATGCCCCAAATGTTATGTGCGGGCGAGCTACCTGAAGCAAGATGACCGTCACGTAGTGAGGTCACTCTCCATTAGCCAGCAGCGTCTAGCCTTTCTTATATATACAGTATGTACAATTGTTATTGTTAGACTTTTGTTCTCTCCTCTGTTTGGCCGGCAATTAGGATTACAAGCCCAAACCTATAATTGCCCTCATATGATTGGACAATATGGGATTGGACAATATATGGTGACATCACAATATGTGTATATTTCCTGCCCTCTTCTGATTAGACGATATTTATATAGAGGCAACCGCACCCACACAAACATTGCAAAAACACAAACCTTGAAGTTGAAGGTAAGGACGCAAATTCTGATTGGTCGGAATGAGATGATGTATGATGATAAGCCCCTCACTTCACACGGATGTGATTTTTGAGGGGCGCTATAGCCCCTTCTACATACAGCTTTTGTCCCCACACATCTCATTAATTGCCATTGACAATGAAAGGAGAAAGTAAGTCAAATGTCTGTTTAACCAACCAATCACATAAATTCAGTTGTTCATGAGATGATGTATGATGATGTATAATGATAAGAGCGCCCCTCACTTCACACGGGTGTGATTTTTTAAAGCATGAAAGTCATTAATTTAACATGACAGACTAGTACCAGTGTGTGAATTCAATGAGATCACTTTTCAATTGCAAGATGTACATTACGCACTAATAGATTAGCTTCTTTTGCATTTGGAGATAATGGAATCACTTCACCGTTCCAAATGATCTTGATTCTTTTATTGCTCCTAACAGAGGATCATGAATCGCCTCATAAAAAGATACATCATAAAAGCACAGACTGATAAGGACAATGCTGAAGTCAATGAAGGTAAGCTGAGCAATTTATTTTCCTATTACAGCCCCTGGTTCTCAAAGTGGGGTCCGGCAACCCCCAGGGGTCATTCAGGAGGTTCCAGGGGGTCCCCAGCAAAATTAGTAAAATTTAAACACCTAAATATGTACTACTTAAATCTTTACACTAGGCCCATTAATTTATATTCTTCATATAATTGATTCTCACTAATGCTCATTATAAGATGATGACGCCGGAACGTTCTGCCTAATTGCTCTGTGTCTCAGAAAGTGTGGTCTGTGGACAGTCCAGAAATACCAGGACATATAGGCCTAATTGATGAGGATTTGTAGCTAACAAGTAAGACGCGCGAACGCGGGAAGCGAACGCAGCTCGTGAATTGCAATAACAACAATTTGAATAAATTACTTGTAATTGTAATGTTTTTTAAGTTAAGGTTTTTAAGTTAAGGTTTTTTAAGTAACTTTTTTTTAGTGTGTGTATGTGTGCGTGCATGTGTTTTTGTTTTTTTAAAGTTTTTTCTTAGTTAAGTTAAGTGTGTGTGTGTGTGTGTGTGTGTGTGTGTGTGTGTGTGTGTGCGTTTTTGTGTGTGTGATACAGCTCCGCCCTCTGGTGGTGGGCGGATGGTGTTACAGCGTGACACACAGACACACAGACAGACATGTTCTGCTAGGTCTCATAGTTAGTGCTCAGTGCGTTCGCAATAAAAACTACAGGCTCTCCCTGGAAATGTAGCATGCTGAAATAGAAGCCATTGATTGTTCTTGCATCAAACAAATAAATAAAAAAGAAAAGGATTGAAGTCTTGTTTAAAATTCTACCGATGACTGTCCACAGGCTTCTGAAACCCAGAGTCAGAGTGAGTGAACAGAAATAGTACCATCTTACATCTTATAATGAGCATTAATGAAGACCAGTGGTGTAAAGTAATTAAGCACCTTTTTTTAGGGGCGCTAGCCCCTCCTATATCCAGCTTTGAGTGTGTGTGTAAACACAAACTTTGTCCTGACACAAACATTAAATGCCATTGACAATACATGCACAATTTTGAGTATTTGTGTAAACACAAACATTGCGTAACACAAAGATTGAAGACGAATGTGAGGACACAAATTCTGATTGGCCGGAATGTGCAATGTATGATGATAAGAGCGCTCCTCACTTCGCTATTCCTGTAGATTGTCGTCTTACACAAACATTAAATTCCCATTGACAATTAATGGAGAATGTACGTTATGTGGACGAGCAAATCGGCTATTTTTGTCCTACACAAAGATTACATTCCCAATGACAAATGATAAAATAAATGATAATCAGACTGTATGAGGTTCCTGCCCAACAGCAACGCTATGTTTGTTTATGGTTTCACTTCCATGTTTCCCACAGGTGAGCTGAAGGAGATCAAGCAGGATATATCGAGTTTACGCTACGAGCTCCTGGAAACTAAGAGCCACAACGAAGATGTCCTGAACCAGCTCACCAGGCAACTGGAACAAGTCACAGGCGTTAAAGGTCCAAACCTGAACTGAGCTGCTGCTGTTTCTTCTCCTTCTTTTTTATTCCCCCCCCCCCCCAAATACCCCCATCTAGAGTATAGCAGTAGCCAACCAAGTGCCCTGGCCTCTATGCACAGCAGCCATATTGGAAAGAAATCGCGGTAAACGGCCCAGGTCAGAGCACAAAAAAACAAACATGCCCACACAATGTTATGGGCGGGTGAGCTACCTGAAGCAAGATGGACGCCACGTAGCGAGCCATCTAGCCTTTCTTATAGACAAATTCAGAAACGGGTCTCATGGTCGCAGCTTACGTATTTCCTGTAGGCGGACTCGACGTAGCTGCGGGGTTTAAACCCTCACCAGGCACAACACAAGGCTTCCATACTTTATACCTCATACTTTAAATGCTTAGTATGAGGTGTAGTATGAAGTACAGCAGCCTTGTGCTCATAAAACAGAAAGATTGGGTATTGGGTAAGACTGACATTATGTATCTTTCAGGACCTTTCACTGCTTCGTCTCAACCATTACTCAATGGCTCTGGTCTCAGCTACCGCGGTGGATATTTTGACATTCCATTTTTTGGGGGGGGTTTTATGTTGCCACTACTGTTGGAGCAGCCATAAACTACACAGGTTCATCTCGATGTTCTGGGCATCTTTGTAATCTTAGTGTTAGTAAAAAGCAGGTAAAAGAGTAACGTTTGAGGCAGACTAACATCAATCACTCTACCGTTCACTGTAGTAGAAGAGATGCGCCTGGTGAGGATTTAAACCCCGCAGCTACGTCGAGTCCGCCTACAGGAAATACATAAGCTGCGACCATGAGATCAGTTTTTTAGTCTATAGATGAAGAATGAAGCAGCCCACAATGATGCCTGGTTGTCTGCCCCTGTTGACCAAATAAAAACACAAACGTATACTTCACCGATTACATGATTTAATCTATTTATGCCTCCAGTAGCATCTGAAAACCTACATAACTGAATAAATGTCCTTTGTTCCTAGTCTACCATGGAATGACAAGACATGGTACAGTGCATTGGCACACGTGCAGTGCATTGAATTGACCACACAGTGGCACTATTGTCAGTATTGTGATTATTTTGTCATAGAGGTTGTTCTCATTGTACCATTCATATAATGAATGCTTATTTTGATATTTGTTGTTTTATCCCTGCACTAATCTAGCCAGAGTGAATTAAATACACACATTTTGCATGTCTTGGGGTAATGTGGACTGATATGTTTGATAATATCACAATTTAACAATTTAATAAAATATTATCCACATTAACACTGTCATTCAATTTGTCAGAATTTGCTTTAGTTTATTAATCCATATTATTATTATTAATTCTAATCTTATCTCATTTTAGTTGAGTAGCAATCAAGATACCAGTGTCGGAGCATCAGCTCGTCCTTCATCGCATCACCATGAAGTAAATTTATATGTATTTTTTGTAATGTATATTTTAACCAAACTGTGTGGTACAGTATGTTTACATTACACTTGCAGAGTTTGTAGGTGTTTGCAGGCTGCTGCCAGTAGGAACTCCCAACATTGTGGGAAATGGTAACTTTGATTTTGTGGCTATGATTCACACTGCTTAATGTTATTTTATCCCCTCCTATGTCCAGCTTTGAGGGTTTGTGTAAACACAAACATTGAAGACAAAAGTGTGTAAAAAGACACTTTTGTGTACACAAATTTAAGACAAAAGTGATGACGCAAATTGGATTGGCCAAAATTAGATGATGTATGACTTATGATGATAAGAGCGGCCATCATACAGTGTGATTTTTGATATGACGTCATATAAAAGCATATTAATATGCTGACGTCTCTGACGTTTATAACAAACCAAACCGTTTGAAAATCGGTTGAACATTGAGCAAGTTAAGGTTATTTTAAAAGTACATGCCCCAAATGTTATGTGCGGGCGAGCTACCTGAAGCAAGATGACCGTCACGTAGTGAGGTCACTCTCCATTAGCCAGCAGCGTCTAGCCTTTCTTATATATACAGTATGTACAATTGTTATTGTTAGACTTTTGTTCTCTCCTCTGTTTGGCCGGCAATTAGGATTACAAGCCCAAACCTATAATTGCCCTCATATGATTGGACAATATGGGATTGGACAATATATGGTGACATCACAATATGTGTATATTTCCTGCCCTCTTCTGATTAGACGATATTTATATAGAGGCAACCGCACCCACACAAACATTGCAAAAACACAAACCTTGAAGTTGAAGGTAAGGACGCAAATTCTGATTGGTCGGAATGAGATGATGTATGATGATAAGCCCCTCACTTCACACGGATGTGATTTTTGAGGGGCGCTATAGCCCCTTCTACATACAGCTTTTGTCCCCACACATCTCATTAATTGCCATTGACAATGAAAGGAGAAAGTAAGTCAAATGTCTGTTTAACCAACCAATCACATAAATTCAGTTGTTCATGAGATGATGTATGATGATGTATAATGATAAGAGCGCCCCTCACTTCACACGGGTGTGATTTTTTAAAGCATGAAAGTCATTAATTTAACATGACAGACTAGTACCAGTGTGTGAATTCAATGAGATCACTTTTCAATTGCAAGATGTACATTACGCACTAATAGATTAGCTTCTTTTGCATTTGGAGATAATGGAATCACTTCACCGTTCCAAATGATCTTGATTCTTTTATTGCTCCTAACAGAGGATCATGAATCGCCTCATAAAAAGATACATCATAAAAGCACAGACTGATAAGGACAATGCTGAAGTCAATGAAGGTAAGCTGAGCAATTTATTTTCCTATTACAGCCCCTGGTTCTCAAAGTGGGGTCCGGCAACCCCCAGGGGTCATTCAGGAGGTTCCAGGGGGTCCCCAGCAAAATTAGTAAAATTTAAACACCTAAATATGTACTACTTAAATCTTTACACTAGGCCCATTAATTTATATTCTTCATATAATTGATTCTCACTAATGCTCATTATAAGATGATGACGCCGGAACGTTCTGCCTAATTGCTCTGTGTCTCAGAAAGTGTGGTCTGTGGACAGTCCAGAAATACCAGGACATATAGGCCTAATTGATGAGGATTTGTAGCTAACAAGTAAGACGCGCGAACGCGGGAAGCGAACGCAGCTCGTGAATTGCAATAACAACAATTTGAATAAATTACTTGTAATTGTAATGTTTTTTAAGTTAAGGTTTTTAAGTTAAGGTTTTTTAAGTAACTTTTTTTTAGTGTGTGTATGTGTGCGTGCATGTGTTTTTGTTTTTTTAAAGTTTTTTCTTAGTTAAGTTAAGTGTGTGTGTGTGTGTGTGTGTGTGTGTGTGTGTGTGTGTGTGTGTGTGCGTTTTTGTGTGTGTGATACAGCTCCGCCCTCTGGTGGTGGGCGGATGGTGTTACAGCGTGACACACAGACACACAGACAGACATGTTCTGCTAGGTCTCATAGTTAGTGCTCAGTGCGTTCGCAATAAAAACTACAGGCTCTCCCTGGAAATGTAGCATGCTGAAATAGAAGCCATTGATTGTTCTTGCATCAAACAAATAAATAAAAAAGAAAAGGATTGAAGTCTTGTTTAAAATTCTACCGATGACTGTCCACAGGCTTCTGAAACCCAGAGTCAGAGTGAGTGAACAGAAATAGTACCATCTTACATCTTATAATGAGCATTAATGAAGACCAGTGGTGTAAAGTAATTAAGCACCTTTTTTTAGGGGCGCTAGCCCCTCCTATATCCAGCTTTGAGTGTGTGTGTAAACACAAACTTTGTCCTGACACAAACATTAAATGCCATTGACAATACATGCACAATTTTGAGTATTTGTGTAAACACAAACATTGCGTAACACAAAGATTGAAGACGAATGTGAGGACACAAATTCTGATTGGCCGGAATGTGCAATGTATGATGATAAGAGCGCTCCTCACTTCGCTATTCCTGTAGATTTTCGTCTTACACAAACATTAAATTCCCATTGACAATTAATGGAGAATGTACGTTATGTGGACGAGCAAATCGGCTATTTTTGTCCTACACAAAGATTACATTCCCAATGACAAATGATAAAATAAATGATAATCAGACTGTATGAGGTTCCTGCCCAACAGCAACGCTATGTTTGTTTATGGTTTCACTTCCATGTTTCCCACAGGTGAGCTGAAGGAGATCAAGCAGGATATATCGAGTTTACGCTACGAGCTCCTGGAAACTAAGAGCCACAACGAAGATGTCCTGAACCAGCTCACCAGGCAACTGGAACAAGTCACAGGCGTTAAAGGTCCAAACCTGAACTGAGCTGCTGCTGTTTCTTCTCCTTCTTTTTTATTCCCCCCCCCCCCCAAATACCCCCATCTAGAGTATAGCAGTAGCCAACCAAGTGCCCTGGCCTCTATGCACAGCAGCCATATTGGAAAGAAATCGCGGTAAACGGCCCAGGTCAGAGCACAAAAAAACAAACATGCCCACACAATGTTATGGGCGGGTGAGCTACCTGAAGCAAGATGGACGCCACGTAGCGAGCCATCTAGCCTTTCTTATAGACAAATTCAGAAACGGGTCTCATGGTCGCAGCTTACGTATTTCCTGTAGGCGGACTCGACGTAGCTGCGGGGTTTAAACCCTCACCAGGCACAACACAAGGCTTCCATACTTTATACCTCATACTTTAAATGCTTAGTATGAGGTGTAGTATGAAGTACAGCAGCCTTGTGCTCATAAAACAGAAAGATTGGGTATTGGGTAAGACTGACATTATGTATCTTTCAGGACCTTTCACTGCTTCGTCTCAACCATTACTCAATGGCTCTGGTCTCAGCTACCGCGGTGGATATTTTGACATTCCATTTTTTGGGGGGGGTTTTATGTTGCCACTACTGTTGGAGCAGCCATAAACTACACAGGTTCATCTCGATGTTCTGGGCATCTTTGTAATCTTAGTGTTAGTAAAAAGCAGGTAAAAGAGTAACGTTTGAGGCAGACTAACATCAATCACTCTACCGTTCACTGTAGTAGAAGAGATGCGCCTGGTGAGGATTTAAACCCCGCAGCTACGTCGAGTCCGCCTACAGGAAATACATAAGCTGCGACCATGAGATCAGTTTTTTAGTCTATAGATGAAGAATGAAGCAGCCCACAATGATGCCTGGTTGTCTGCCCCTGTTGACCAAATAAAAACACAAACGTATACTTCACCGATTACATGATTTAATCTATTTATGCCTCCAGTAGCATCTGAAAACCTACATAACTGAATAAATGTCCTTTGTTCCTAGTCTACCATGGAATGACAAGACATGGTACAGTGCATTGGCACACGTGCAGTGCATTGAATTGACCACACAGTGGCACTATTGTCAGTATTGTGATTATTTTGTCATAGAGGTTGTTCTCATTGTACCATTCATATAATGAATGCTTATTTTGATATTTGTTGTTTTATCCCTGCACTAATCTAGCCAGAGTGAATTAAATACACACATTTTGCATGTCTTGGGGTAATGTGGACTGATATGTTTGATAATATCACAATTTAACAATTTAATAAAATATTATCCACATTAACACTGTCATTCAATTTGTCAGAATTATTCTTTTTTTAAATTAAAAACTATAGCTAAAATAGTTGCAAATCATTCTATGTTTGATAATATCACAATTTAACAATTTAATAAAATATTATCCACATTAACACTGTCATTCAATTTGTCAGAATTATTCTTTTTTTAAATTAAAAACTATAACTAAAATAGTTGCAAATCATTCAACTCGTTGTGATGCGACTCATTGCAAGCTTGCACATCGGCTACTTTTGCTATTTATTGTACAGCAACTTTTCATTCAAATTAACATGTTCCAATACTTAATGCTAAAGAGAGACATGTGATTCACTTTAAAGATACAGTGCCGTGCTTTTTGTACTTTTTCTGTTTTGTATGTGTCTATGGAGTTAACATCCTGCCACACTAATAGCCAGCGCAACACCCCATCCTTTGTACGCCTTCTCCTACGAAACCACACCGTTTGCACACATCTCACCATGCACAACACCAACAGCATGCCTGTCCAGACATCAACCACTACTTTGCATCCATGCAACTGTCATATTTACAGTACAATACCCATTTCTATGAAATAACACATTATTGACCACCAGCCTATGTCAAAATCGTCACCACTTTGCCGAGTTATGCCAACTCCGTTCACTTCATGGGGCCAGTCCAATGGTGCATTGTAGTCTACGGCCTTCACAGTGACACACGTGTTACATCAACCACGCGACCGGGATGATTTCTGACCCCTCAATGTCCAACCTCGCTGCCTCTGCTCCACACCAGCTCATCCTAACTCAGCCCCCTCCCCCTCTGGCTGTTGTGCCGGAGAGGCTAACACTCCACCTCACCATCGACAAACACGACGTCGTGTTGACTAGACTACACTAATAAGGACCCATGACGGCCACCGCCAGCATGGGAACAACACACCGGCAACAACCCGAAAAACACATAGATTTTTGTCAAACACCATGTCGTGTTGACTAGACTACACTAATAAGGACCCATGACGGCCACCGCCAGCATTAACAACAACACACCGGCAACAACCCGAAAAACACATTGATTTTTGTATCGCATCGCGGGCCGGGGGGACTTGAATTGACAAGTGCGCGAGTGAGTGAGTGAGTGAGTGAGTGAGTGTGTGTGTGTGTGTGTGTGTGTGTGTGTGTGTGTGTGTGTGTGTGTGTGTGTGTGTGTGTGTGTGTGTGTGTGTGTGTGTGTGAGCACGGAAAATTCTGCAGTTCGAACAACAGGTACTGCACAAGGAAGCAGGCATTTTTGTTGAACGTAAATTATGTAAAATAAAATGTGAAAATAAGGTTTCCGACCCCTACCATACAGAGTGCCAGTCGGGCAAGCTATTGGGCACAGCAGTATGTTTTGAATTTGTAATAAAATGCAACACTGAATGATACAGGGGGTCGAGCACAGCCAAGGTAGATGAACAGATAAACCTATTAAACAGTGATGCGAAGGAAGGTTAATTATCCCACATCCCAGAAACAGCAGCACACTACTGATAAACATCACACATCAGTGTCATTGTTTCCCAGACCCACATAGAAAGCTGTTGACATGACAGGAGGGCAGACTTGCCACACTGTTAAACACTATCAACCTGGGGTCTATATTTTGGAATCGGACATGACATTCGAGGTAAAAATAAATGAATGCAAATAGAAAATGTACAACAATAGTGAAAGAGTTGCAAGTTAATCAATGTGACTAATCTCTCTGAACCGCTGCTGCCTTAAACATGTGTTGTTGTTGGTAGGAATACACACAGAAGCACCTGGGAGAAAGTGTACTAAGACAGGGGGAGGAGCCAAACTGTTCAATCAACCTACACAAAAAAGAGACGGTGTCCCCAGAGGCAAAAACATTTTTCTTTTTTACCCAAATGGGTTCCCAGATTGAATGTGACACATTTGTTGTGAGCATGCAGATCTGCTAAAATATTTTTTTTCTATTCATAGGACAATAAGTATATTCACTGTAAGGAAGAAACGTATCTCCATATTGAAACGTTTGTGGGTTTTTTTGTAAATTAGGCTAATGCACTAATACTATAGGCATTATTAATACCGTTATTGAAAGGATAAGCCCCTTGAGATGTCGCATCTCATTTAAGAGGGGGTCCTCCATTGATACTACAATGTCACACAAAAGCAATTTAATTTATTTTAATCCTGACAGTTTTGGTTTCCACCCGGTTTATAGGCCAGTTAAGCCAAGTTGCCATATGCTTAAATATTTTATAAAATCAATCGGATTATCACAGCTGAAGAAGCGTCAGGTTTTCGTCATGTTGCACTGAGTCTCGTTAACCCAGCTGGCTGCGATGAAAAAAACCTAATTATTAATCAACGTCACCAAACGATCCATGGTGATATATAACTTAAACGCTACACGTAAAGCAACTTCACTTCAGACAGAGGAAACTATAAGGGAGGGAGCTGCAGCAGCTATTCATGTTTACTAGCTATACCACCACTGTATGGAATCCATTAGAATGATTGGAAATGGAAGTTATGGAACATTAATAGCCTATTCTAACATAGCCATAGTTACATAGCCTACATCCTTTAGTCCGTTGACCTCCGTTCTCACTTTCACACTGAAACACGGCGCCGCTGCGCCGCAATTTAGTGCTGTTTTTTTTCTCTCTTTTTTTTTCCTGTCAGGCTTTTGTCGAGCTTCGGGCTTAACATTGTGGTAATTTTTAGGGTCGGGCCAAGCCTCGGGCCGATCCAGTTAGGGTAGGGTCGGGCCGGGCCATCATTTTTGGGCCCGTTGAGAACTTTAGCCTGGACCACTGAGACATGGCCCAGGCGCAAGCATTAGTTTTGCACGAAAAACACTCCTTGGGCTAAAAACTGCCTAAATCCATTAATTAAAACTGTTAACTAGATCTGTACGTGCCCGTCGCAGTCGGCCACCGGCTTACTTGGGAACCTAATGATATACGTTGTCATAGCACCCGTTTTAATTGTCAGCCGGTGTCCCGCATGGAGATCTGTGTATGCATTGTGCCTGTGTGTGATGACTGCAAACTGAAAAGTGTACTTGGCAATCAATTCGGCCTGATTGGTTGAGCCTCAATTGGCTGAGGCAGAGGCTGGAAATTGCACAGATAAAAGGAGTTGGCCTCATTAGGCCCACTGGCAGAGCCTGGCCCAGGTGAAAGGAGTTGGCCTCATTAGGCCCACTGGCAGAGCCTGACCAGAGCCTTTTGTGGTGGTTCTGGAAAACTGTGGGTCCGACCAACTCGATACCTGGCGCTGCACTCCCTGTGGGGGTGTGGAACGCGTGTGTCGAATGTAAAGTCGTGGGTCAAACGGTTCTCGAGTTACGTGCATTACAACCGTACACACATGTACGTACGCATGCACACACGTACGCACGGACGTACGCAGAGACGTGGCGCATTGTATAGTAGATATATGATGCAGCAGGGTAATAGGACCAATAAAAACTATATCACAGTACTATTTGCAATTTATTTTGGGTCACGCCCCTTTTTAGCTTAGATTAAGCGGTTAGCTCTCTGAGAATGAAAATGGACCCTCAGTGGGTTTTATTGAGTGTTTGATGGTCTGTACTCTGTACCGTAATCTACGATTTCACACCAATGCTTATTTTGACCCTGTGTTCAGTGAGGGTGAATGGACGACAAACACGTCAGGCACTAATTAAGCAAGTGCAGTTCAGTGGTTCTCAAACATTGGACCACCAAATTGATAGGGATTATTATTAATTTTGTCCCAGGGAACCACATAATTATATTAAAGTGGCACTATGTCACATTGTTTTAATGAATGGGGGCTCAGGGGTAGAGTGACAGGATGGCAACCAAGGTTCCTTGTTCGAACCCGGGTCTCCCCAAAGGTTAGTGTCGAAAATCGAAATGTGTTTGAGCAAGACTCTGAACCCATAATTGCTCCCGGTGTGCAGGTTGGTGCCTTGCATGGTTTCCTCCGGCATCGGTGTGTGAATGGGTGAAATCTCTGTAAAGCGCCTTGGATAAAGGCGTTATATAAATGCACCATTTACCATTTATTAATAAAATGCCATTTTGTCCAATTGGTACGGTAAGTATTACAATATGATCCAATATTACTTGCAGTGTTGAAAATTGCATCAGATAATTGGGAAAAGTAAAAGGCATACAGTACATACAATTACAGACCTGTTTGGTCACCAGCGTTCTAACGCAACTCAAGGGTACTAACTAAAGTGCTTGACCTCAATGTAGTCTGCAGGGTCACAGAAGCTAAAAAGATCTACCACGTTCAGAGTGGGTGGTTGCATATTGTCTCCCTGCTCTTCTATGGAGACATTTAGATTGTGTCAAAGGTGATGTCTCACCTAGACACAGGATCTGACGTGAATCCCTTGCAGAACCTTCACGAAAACACGTGGGACAAGAATGCTCCACACGCCCCAGGACTCTTCTCCCTTCTGGCTCCAAAACTATGGAAAGAAAGAGCATACAGGCGTACAGTATGCAACTAGGCTAAACTTATGTAATTTAGATAGCATTTTATGTAGACATAGCACTCTATCTATAGTCTACTCATTGTACAGATATTCTACTGTTAGACGGATGTTAGGCTCTTAGCTTGCATATGATCCTTGATGACTATATTTATATGTATTTGATGTATTACCATGTGTTGTTCTTGCTTACTGTAAATCACTCTGGATTAAGAGCGTCTGCTAAATGCCTAAATTGTAAATTGTAACCCCTGAGCAAGTAGGCAGGCTCTATTTGGTAAAATGGTAAAAATAAATAATCAGCATATGTGCAGGAAACCGGGTAGAAGAGGAAAGTTACTGTAGTGCAGCTTTAAGTATCAGAATTCTACAACTGTCTAGGAAGAGAGAACCCTAAGACCTGAATAGCCATTCTTATAAATTCTCATAGGATTACCTCCTAACTGGTGAAATTATAGTGACATTATTATAACCACTTTCACCTAGGCTGCCGAGGCAGCTGGACGGCATGCGGCGGGTTCGACTCCCGAGCACGACGGCCTTTGCCGCGTGTCACTCCCCATCTCTCACCCCTTTTCCTGTCTGTCTACTGTTCCCTATCAATAAAGGCAAAAAGACAAAAACAAATCTTAAAAAAAAGACCCCTGGGAATACGCAGACCTTTTTCTTTTTTTTTTGCAACAACAGAACTAGACAAGACGAAAGGACATTTGTAACCACTGACCTCTTATGAACTCAACATATACAGATTAGATCGACCACTTGGGAGAACCGCAGGTCTGGCTCTTAACATAAGAATGCCGATATGAATACACGTGTTGTCATTTAAAGATATTATGTACTCTGATAAAGGATAATGAGACGCTATGGCCCTAATGACGCAGAAGATAGAACCAAGGCCTGTGACCACAATGTCTTAGCATACGCATCATCACGATTCATGATGTGTGTGTGTGTGTGTGTGTGTGTGTCTCACCAGTAGATTCTCATTGTTTTGGACCAGGGCTCGATGGTGGAGGTGTCTTGCAGACGATGAGGATGAAGAGGAATCCCAACAAGATATAGCCTAGGTTGCTGAGGAGTGAGGACGTTGTTGAATGCCCTTTAAAGAACAGGAGAGATGAGTGATGCTATTTCAGACAGCCATGTAGAAAGTTATCCAACACACACAATTCATGTTATTGCATTTAATTTGGGGGGAATGTTTTGCCTTTCATAATTATGATTATCTTTGTTCATTGAATTCCCATCAATTGAATTCTCCAAACTCTGACCTAATTATAAGGGCAGAGTCCATGCACCTACACGTGATGGCTTGTTAGATGCAGTTATATCTCTGATCTGTTAAATGACATCAAGATCACTGAGGTCAGCTGACCAATTTCTGCTTGTCGTCCCTAAGGCATGA
Organism: Protomyctophum bolini; assembly: GCF_963924005.1. Classification (NCBI taxonomy): domain Eukaryota; kingdom Metazoa; phylum Chordata; class Actinopteri; order Myctophiformes; family Myctophidae; genus Protomyctophum; species Protomyctophum bolini. Next base: position 18,581,107 of record NC_137870.1, on the reverse strand, counting down.
TACTGATAATGATACTTACCAGATAGCCTACTGACCATATACTGACATCACCATACTTTGTAGAGAAAAGGCCTTGTGCACACCTACAAGGACAGGTGTGTAGGAGCCGGCAACCAAATGCGAATCATGAGAAGAAAAGTGAGAAGAAAAGTTTTATTCAGAGTGACAACGTTTCGGTCTAAACGTCCTTCAGATACCAGATGAAGGTCGTTTAGACCGAAGTGTTGTCACTCTGAATAAAACTGCTGCTCTATGAGTGAAGACAGTGTGAGGGACCCTTTTCTTCTCACTGACAAGTGACATCTAATGTAATCCTGGGCGCTACACTCTGCCAACCTGGGGAGAGCAACCGACTGACCAAAATCCTAATGCTTTCTTCTATGCATGAGGAGTCCAAGCCTGACAGGGGGGTTGGACATAGCGCATGGAAGGAGCACGTTATTCGTTAATCCAACCACGCACACACGCTCGCACACACCTTTGCCATTATGTCATAATGTGTATTTTTCCCCACCAAATGTTAAAGCACATGTCTGCCAACGTAAGAATGAAACAAAAACTGAAGTCATAATAATTAGATTAACATTCTTTCTCATAATATATTAATGTGTGCAGCATTCTGTGATGTAAAGTAACTAAGTAGGCCTACTCAACTCTATAGCCTGCATACAGTATTTTGAGGCATTTTACTTAGCATATTTCAAATTTTCGGTATATAGCCTGATACCTTACTAGCCTACTCCACTATATGTCAGAGACAAATATTGTATGCTAATTTGACAGACTCCATTAAATCATTTGAAAACTTATAAGTTAGCCTTGAACTAGTTATTAAATAGCCTATAGATTTTCATTATTATTATGCAAAAAGTAACTGTCTAACAGACCTAAAGTAGCTATACTTTGGCTTTTTGAAAATAATATAATATAATAATATAGGCAAACTACAAGCTTGCGGTTATGAGCTTGTAGATCGGCTATTTTCAAACAATTTTCACCTATACATTCTGAAAACTTTTTTTTCCAGAATGTAGGCATATAGGACGTTCTGCACAATCACTAAGTGTTTTTATTTTTGGTAGGCCTATACTTTGAATAGTTTGATGGCGCTAATGTACATATATAGCCTACTACTGTACTTTTCATCATGGTACATTTTGAATATCAGGACTTATATACACTTAAAGAGTATGATACTTTTACAATATAATAGGATATGCTATTCTTCCAGGAAGTTCCAGCTGTTTGGCAGCATGAATGGAGGTGGGTGGCAATTGCGAGCCAACTTTGCCAGCAGGCCAACCACAGCTAGCCTAGCACACAGATAGGTGGAGACTGTGGTCTGTGTCATGGCTAGATAGATTTGGAGAGATAATCGAAGGGTTCTGGTCTTACCGTCTTTATAGCGAGATGGTCCTGGACGACAGAAGTCAGTCAGTCAGTCATTCGGGGAGGAGGAGGATTTCTTGAACATATCACCCTATATAGACAGTCATCACCCATCAGGTTGCACGTGCCAGCCACCCTCTGCATGTTTCTCGGATTCCAGATAGAATTCAAACAAAAATAAACAGTATAATGGACACCACTACGACCACTTCGATGGAAAATCCCACCAGTAAAAGAGCGAGCCACTTGACTGCAGCCGGGTACAGCCACGCAAGTCTACCGAGCAATGCTAACTGCGCGCCCGGAGCATCCGTGCGTAATTTCGGAACCGCTGGAACTTTGAGTCTCGGGCCGGCGACGAGTTCCAACAGCAGCAGCAACAACAACGCCATTTACAACGACTTTGACATCAGCAGCATTCTAGTTAAGCCTAAACCTTATTATGATCTCGCCGACGATTTTCTGATGGCGGACGGCGCGCAGTGGACGGACGGCGGCGACAAGATGCCCGTCAGACCGAAGGACGCACCGGCGGAAAGTTTACTGAGTTTACCGAGCTCAACTTTAAGGCTGTCCTCCCCCGACAACGGACAGACGTTCATGCGGGGAGTTGAAAAGGATATGTCGGCACCCGTAGCTTTGCCATCGGACAGAACGTCTCGTTTTGACCTCTCCATGTCCCCACATTCTAGTTTCGGGGTTGATTCTTACCCTCCATCCGTGGATCATTCACCCATCTCTCTGGCAGAGCTCAACCACCCAGAACGTCTGGCACTGGCATCGGCGGCGCAGGTTTCTTAATATTTTTAATAGTGTTTTGTTGTTTTTGAGTTTTGATTATTCTCTAAAGCGGTTTTTTCTAGTTTGCAATATTTTGATCATTAGTTTTAAAGGCTTATAGTTTGAGTTGAGTAATTATTAACACACAATTTAATTGTGTGTTTTGTTTTTATTGTGGGTAGGCCTATACGTAGCTTGGGTCCAAAGGGCAATAGGCTATATGGTTTTGCCATTATTTAATATGTTTGACAAAGATGGACATTTTCTCTATATGATATCAGTTAATAAACACACAATACCATTTCAGTTAGTTTTTGTTTTTATTTCAGTTGTCACCAACCAAAAATATATAGTTTTCAGTTAATGCTATTGCAGTTTAAAACACATCAGCTACTGTGTGCCCCCACATTTAGTGTTTACTATTTAGATATATAGGCTATTCAGGAGTCGGACCCCACCCTATAAACCCACTCTTCAAACAACATTTCAATGTTAGACTCATTTAAAACACACAACTGGTCCTGGTGACTGATATTGTCCTGAAGGGGCCATGTTCTTTTCACTTACTTCTTTCATTTATTGTATTGATGTGTTTATTTAGTAGAAGGGCAAGAACCAACGATGTGTTTCCAATGTGTTTAACATAGTTTGAAGTATGAAAATGGTTGGTTTGGAATATGACTTTTCTAAATATTGAATCAAGCACCTTAAAAACTGTCTGACATGACACAAACGCCAGAGTAGACTGACTGTTGATTTTGACAGCACATTTTGATTTAGTTGTAGTCTTTTGAATATTTAATTTAGTCATCTGAAATGTTTTAGTTGATTAAATAGCATAAGAGTATATTTGACTAAATTTAGTCAACTAAAATATATTTTGGTGGGCCATAATGGCGTCATAATGAATGATTTATAAACAGCTCTGTGGTGAAAATAGCAGATCTGTTTTCCATCCGGTATCTGCTATTTTCACGTTGTAAGTCTTGTGACACACCTGCACAGTGCACACAACCAAGCATAACATCTTTTTAGTTCTACTGGATCACTTCTCTACTAGTCCCTCCCTAATATTTTAGTCTAGATTTTATTAGTTGACGACATTTTCAGTATTTAGTCATAGTTTCATTCATCATAGTTTTTATTTCGTTTTTGTCAATGTTTAAACAAAGGTAGTCGACAAACATTCTTCGTCATATAGTTTTAGTGGACAGAAGTATCACTGCAGGCTGAAACACCCTTTTAACTATAACAATATAACCTTACAGGTGAGGGGCGCGGATTCCAGCTGCGACATAACGGGCAACGAGGCTGCCATCGTGCCGTTCAGTGCACACACACACGCACTGCAACAACAAAAACTACAGCAACAGCAGCAACAAATGCTGATGATGATGGTGTACAAAAACAACAGCCCGTGGCCCCTGCAGTCCTCCTCTCCCTCGGAGCTTCAGCTGCGGTGCCAGTCGGGCACCGGGGGTGGTGTGCCCATCGAGAACCCCTGTTCTTACGCCGCCTCCTACGATGTGAATCAAACCTCTGCCATCATGGCACAGAGGAAGGCCGTGGCTGGCGCCACATACCCCAGGTAGGGCTACACCGGCAGTTCCTGAACTTTTTCGTGCCAAGGAGCAAGGACCCCCCACAAAATTCATGCGGTATTTGGCCTCTGAAAATGTTTTGTGCCAGGGACCCCATTTGAATTTTTTTTGTGCCAGGAACACCGCCTCTTAGCTTAAGAAAAACACAATTATTATCGAAAGAAACACTTGAAGTGACGTGCCGTGAGCTTGGTATATCTACTATTTTTGAATAGCCATATAAAATATGGATAAAGGAGTTAAAACTATCGTGATGCATTACCAAATTTAGCTGGGGACCCCCTGGAACCCCCTCAAGGACCCCTTGGGGTACCCCTGGAACCCCCCCAAGGACCCCTTGGGGTACCCCTGGAACCCCCCCAAGGACCCGGGTCCCCAGACGCACTGCATTAGGCCACGGATAACGGCATTTGATACGATTTTAATTAAGACCCCACAAACCACAATGAGAACCAGGCTAAACGAGGCATTGATGTTAAAGCATTAAAAGTACAGCTCATTTAACACTCTTGTTTTTATGCTAAACGCATTGCATTTCATTCTAAACTCTTCACATTCATTATGGCAAAACAATATTGGAGATTTCTATTTTGTGAGCCCCTCTTCTTTCTTTTTTAGCATGAGTCAGAGACTCTGCGTGATCTGCGGAGACGAGGCGTCGGGCTGTCACTACGGCGTCATAACCTGCGGCAGCTGCAAGGTGTTTTTTAAACGAGCAGTGGAAGGTAAGAATTGCGTTACAAATGCAATTTACAATTTGGTCATTTAGCAGACGCTCTTAGTGCAGAGCGACTTATAGTAAGCAAGAACAAAAACATGGTAATACATCAAAATAGTCATCATGAATCATACGTAAGCTAAGAACGTAACAGTGGAATACGGTATCTATTTAATGGAACTATGGAGTGCTATTTCTACATAAAAATGCTATCTAAGTTACATACACCAACACAAAATAAAACCTCTTTGCCAATAATAGTCGATCTACAAGCTCAGGCTACTCCACAGGATAAGCATTCTGGGGTTCGAGTCCCTTTACTCAGCTGAATGTCTCTCCCCATCTCTCTCCCCGTTTGCTGTCCATCTACCTCATCTGCAGAGGCTATGCGTGTGACATCATCGTACGTCCAGAAGTTTTGCAGGAACGCATAAACACCTATCGCCTAGTGGCAAAAAAACTACTTTCTGACCTTGACAGCCCATTCATCCAAACATCGTCATATCTGATTGTATTAAACAACGTTAAACTCACCAACAGGCGTGTTTGGTGGAAAAGTGATTAATGTGCATTCTCTCAATTCTAACTTTTTGTGGTTTTATGTAAATTAATACCGTAGGTACTTGATCATACTAGACTACAAAAGTAGCAGATTCCCAAGCTCAAAACGAGGCACAGTGACACATTTTGAGCTTGTAGATCTGCTACCTTTGCTAGTTTTAATTTGAATCATGAAAAGTAACAGTTATGGACGTATGAGCCTGAGGTTTCCACCCGACAGAGACGATCACTGAAATGTTATTTGTTTAAGAAATTTTAACTGATTTGAACACGCAATTTCTAAGATGCCTTTGGTATATAGTTATGCTTATCTTATCTAATTGAAGACTGCCCTGTGGCGCCGTTGAGTTTATTATCACGTTATTATGTGTTCGGCGTGTTCTTCACTTCTGACATTTTTATCTCACACTGGCACAGTCAGATACGAGCCACTGTGATTCATCGTGGCCATGTCACTCTGTCCTCACATCCTTTGCTTTCCATCTCCTTTTCAGGTTTCACATTTTAGAATCTCACTACAAAACTCCCGGCCTCATTTGAAGGCTATACTCCCACACAAACCACCTTTTATGAAGAAATTGAAAAAGCAGGGGTTGTGCTGACCCCCCTCCCCCTGTTTTATCTGAAACAGAATATTACCTATAGTAGTTGTCATAGATGTGGATTTCATCAAGTTTGAGTATGCTGTGCTCTTTTTCAGCAACACCCCCGTTTCTCTCACACACACACACAGTCACACACACACACACACACACACACACACACACACACACACACACACACACACACACACACACACGTAGAAGATTTACAAACTCTAAATACAGCATAAAACGGTACATTTGAGCTTGCAGATCTGCTACTTTTGCATATGAGGTTTCCACCCGACATACCCTTATATTGTGCCCTTTGTACTGGACAGGTCCTCACAACTACCTTTGCGCTGGTCGGAACGACTGCATCGTGGATAAAATCCGGAGGAAGAATTGCCCCTCGTGTCGTCTGAGGAACTGCTACTTGGCTGGGATGAAACTCGGAGGTAGGAGGGGGGGGAACTCCCGCACACTGTCTTCAAATTCAAAATCTTCAATGGGAAAATCACTTTTTGTTAAATGGTTAAAGCACTGGTCTCTATACTGCCTCCCCTGGCCAGCTGGGGTGCCTGAAGGGGAAAAAAAGAAAACAAGGTTAAAGCAAGGGGTCTCCCTGTCTGTCCAGCTCTTTAATAAACTATCAGGAGAAAGCACCCATTAGTGGCAACATTTTCTAGTGTTCCAGTTCCAATTTTGTCTGCTCATTTCTTCGCGTCATCACTTCCAAATTGAGTACTATCAGAGCATAAATCAATTTAACACACATTTTAACCAAAACAATATCACTTACCCTGCCTTCAAGTCGGTTAATGGTCCTACGGTGACCCCACTCCCCCCCCTCCCATCTACGCAGGCAGAAAGATGAAGCGCGTTGGGGCGCGGACGGCCTCGGGTTTCAGGCCTCCCTCCTCGGCCCTGATGTTCCAGGGCCACCACCAGTGGGCCGCCATGTCTGGTCACGGCCACCTTGACGGCCATCAGCATCAGACCACCCTGAGCTGCGCCCTGCCCGGCCCGCCCGTGGTCAGCGTCACAGAGCTGCAGCTACACCCGCAGATCATCTCCCTGCTGGAGGACATCGAGCCCGACACGGTGCTCTCCGACTACGACAGCGGTGGCCAGGCGGACGTTGTGTCCAACATGCTGCTCACCTGCCTCAACCGGCTGTGCGAGAGGCAGCTGGTGTGGATCGTCAGGTGGTCCAAGTCTCTGCCAGGTAAGTACCGGTACGCCTCGCCGAGCCATGAGGCCTATATAGGGCAGGTGCCTACTGTAAACAAAAATAATTGTAGCAGAACTGCAAGCTTGAAACGGGGTGCAAAGCTACACGTTTCGAGCTTGTTGATCTGCTACATTTGCCGTTTGGGGATTTGAATTCTGAAGTTGGACTTGTTGGACTTGTCTGTGATGTGATTGTGGTGTACCGTGACATGAAGCGTAAAAGGAATGAACAATCCTTATCCCTTATCTTAAGGAAGTACTGTAATTGTTTTTCTTTTTCTCAAAAGGATTTCGCAACCTGCACATCGACGACCAGATGACGCTCATCCAGTACTCGTGGATGCACCTCATGGTGTTTGCTCTGGGCTGGCGCTCCTTCCAGAACGTTACCAGTGAATACTTGTACTTTGCACCGGACCTGGTGCTCAGTCAGTAAGTGACTTAATTGCAGCTCAGTCGAGTACTGTATGAAATTACGAATGATTGTATTACTGTATTTAAAAGGAGTAGTTCACCCATAAAATGACTTATTTTCTATCAATTACACACCCCACGAAGCCTTGAATTCATGGAGATGTGTTTTATCTCATTCCTTTAATAGACAATAATGTGATGAATGTGGAAAAAACTAAATGATTGATTACCAACAAGAATCTATATGATGGAAGGCCAAGGGAAGCTAGGAGAATGAGATTAGCCAGACACTGACAATGACACCAAGAGCTGAGAACCAAGAACCAGCCAGCAAAGTAGTGCTGTGGGAACCAACAGCACTACTGGTCACGAGGACATCCCACATTAACATACATGGATGTACTTAAGAAAGACGCAGGAGCGCAAAGCACCAATGACTGGAAGCGACGATGGAGGGCTCGTCTGAGGACGACCTAGAGATATGATCCTCTGATCACCATGTTTTATGTTTGTCCTAATTAGGGAACAGATGAAGAGATCTCCCATCCATGACCTGTGTGTTGCCATGCAGCTAGTCCCTCAGGAGTTTCGGAAACTTCAAGTGACCCGCGAGGAGTTCCTCTGCATGAAGGTCATCATTCTACTGACCACAGGTACTGACCGGACCCAAACACATGCAGCAACCCACAGTCATACATCAGTGGTTCTAAAAATGTGGGTCGACGCATACCTCAAGTGAAGTTCCCAGATGATTTGCTTATGTCTCTAAAGTGACCATCATGACATCAAGGTCCCATGCAGATATCAATGAAGCAACTTGTACACCACATTTACCGCTATCATTGTTTGTGAGCAATATATTCTGAAGTCACTTGGCTGTGGTTAGGAGACCCAACACTGTTTATACTGTCAGCAGTGATAACTACACTCCAATGACCTCTCTCTCTCTCTCTCTCTCTCTCTCTCTCTCTCTCTATGCTAACCCTAACCTCACAGAAATGGGCTATATGCACACAGAATAACTTCCTACTTCTGGCTCGCTTCCCTACTTCCTTCACAGGTCTTACCGATGATACTAATTAAGGCCCTGTTCCATTTAGTGTGCACCGTGCAAGTGTGCAGTGGTTCTAAAATGTTTTAATTTCAATGAACCCCATAACTCAGAGAGAGTGTGTACAGATGGAACCAAATGGACCGTGGAGGGGCACTCTTGTCATCGTACATCATGGCTATTTGCTCAGACGCTAACGTAAAATTTCCATTCATTGTCATTGGGAATTTAATGTGTTTTTGTAGGACGAAAATCTACACTAATAGCTGAATATAGGAGGGGCTAGCGCCCCTCAAAAATCACACTTGTGATCATACATCATCATCACATTCCAGCCAATCACAATTACACACAGAAAGCTGGCATCCAATCAAATCATTGCTATGGGGTGCACACAAACACTGATAGAGACCACAAAGTCACCCACACATAAGCATCGATTAGAGACAGACTCCAGATCCATAGGATAATCACATGAAGGAAATCATGGATAGTTTCAGCCTATCTTGTTTCCTGCAGTACCTCTGGAGGGACTGAAGAGCCAGTCAGCGTTTGAGGACATGAGGCAGAACTACATCCGGGAGCTGTACAAGACCATCTACATGAAGGAGAATGGTGCCGCCGCCAGCTCCCAGCGCTTCTACCACCTGACCAAACTCATGGACGCCATGCACGAGGTATCTATACTACCACAGGCTCTGCCTGAACCTTTTATTCTCCCTCTTTTTCAAATAACAAAACAAATCACAAACATAAACATGATACATACAAATCACAGTGTGATTAAAGGGACATTTCACTCCTGGAAGAACATTATGTCACAGTCAATCAAACACTTAATAGTATTTGTAGTAGATAACAGTAGCACAATTTGAAATTTGCACCCTATGGCCAGAAAAATAATAAAGTCTGTGTGTTTGACTAGGGTGCCCATAATGCTTTAGTGGAGAGGGGAGAGGCTGCATGTGACTTTGTAGTCCAGGAAGGGAGACCACATTTTCATCACAGGTTTTTTTTGGTCATAATCCGGGTCATAAAACCATGAGCCAAGAAATCTGGTCTAGGAGTGGACCTTGAATTTTCGTGCAGAGGTGCCTCGCTCCAAATGTGGTGACATCAGTGTTCTACCGGGGAGGGGGGGGGGGGCAGAGGCTGGCGCACAGATCGGTGAACCAATAGGATCCACCGGATCCTCTAGGCCAGGAATCCAGCTGGGGCAGGCCAACTTTTATTTGACTAAATGTCATAAGATGTTGTCTGCAACATTTTATTTTGGCGGGTCACGATGGCGTCTTAATGCCTGATTTTACACTTGGTTGCATGATGAAAATGGCAGATCTACAATCGCTTGGGTGTTGCGCTCTGAAAATAGCAGATCTTCAAGCTTGCACTGTGACATGTTGTGAGCTTGTAGGTCTGCTATTTTCAAAGTGCAACACCCGAGCAGAACAAAACATACAGTAAAATTAATTGTCATTTAGTTCTACTGGTTCTCTTTTACACTAGCCCCTTTCCTAACATTTTAGTATTCTATTTATGGACAAAATTGGCAATACATTTTAGTCTTAGTCATCATACATACCTATGTAGACGTGCTGCGGAGCGACAGCTTGGCTGACAACACTGCAGAGCTCAAGAACCTGATATTGGATAGGAATTTGTGGAGAGCAGCGATCCAGAAATCCCGAGTTGATGTTGGCTAGACCTCACTATCGCAGCAACAAGTCATCATAGCATAGACAGTAAACTGTTAGGAAATGGGGAGAGAAATGGGGAGTGACACACAGCAAAGGTCGTCGGGATTTGAACCCGTGACACACAGTAAAGTTGCATTGCAGCCTAGGTGCTCGGTCCAGAAAATTTTTTTTTGTTTTCACGGCGTGGCTCTGGAAGTTTTAACTTTACAATTTATAATGGAAGTCAATGGGGCTCTGAACGGGCTTGAGTCAAGTCATCCTTATGTGGATTTACCTGTCGTGTGTGTTTTAACCACCTCACCTCTCCATAGAGTAGACCAGTGCCTAACCTGTGCTTCATTTGGCTGGGGACCTACTAGCACCCTCTCAAGGACCCGTTGGGGGTTCCTGAACCCTGCTTTGAGAACCACTGATTTTCCTTTTGCCATCTTGATCCATAAGGTCAACTAGACCTGCTCGGCATTTTTATGTCAGTGCGCAAGATAAGATTCGGTTTAATATGCCAAATCATCATGACATCACCACAAACAAAAATTTATTTCCGGGTAGATAGCGCTGGCAGCGTCACATTGGAGCAGTATAGAACGATGAGGGACCCAGAAGAGAATGCATTTTACCCATACACGTTTCAAAAAGTATTTATTTATTTTAAAGACCTGTAGCCTCAGACAAAGCCAACTCACGTTTTGGGCCGAACAAATAATTTGAAGAAAAAAGGGCAGGGTACAAACACCTTTTGTTGTTTTTCTTCTTTGTAATTATTTGTTCGGCCCAAAATATTGTGTTAATTGTCACGATCCGAGTTGGCTTTGTCTGAGGCTCACAGATCTTTAAATAAATATTTTTTGTGAATTTCTTTTCTGGGCCGCTCTTCATCATTAAAGCGTTCGGGACTGCGACGCTCTATTATTAATTTACCTTATTTTTGGAAGAACACAGGACACTTAGCCTATGGTATTGTTATTGACCGTTATATTAGTTTGTTCTAAATATCCACAGGTTGACAAACCTTACCTGCTCACTTACAATCCTAGTTTACTGAGGTACTTTTACATGTAGCTCTCTCTCTCTCTCGCTTATTATAAGTCACTCTGGTTAAAGAGTCTGCTAAATGCCTAAATAGTAAACTAGACATACGGTAGCTAATGTTCTGACACTATTTATATATCCATAGACAGTCTATCCGGAAAATACAGCAATACATGCTGGTCAATTGTATCATGCAGTTCACTGGTATAACAGAAGCATCTGAATTCATCATGTTTCATCAAGCATTTACTCAGGGTTTTCCTCTCATTTGTCTCCAGTCTCTGGTCTAACAGTGCTGCCTTCAGCAGGGCATGGATGGGCCTTTGACTAATAACACCTTTATTCCTCCAGATTGTGAAGAAAATGAACCTCTACTGTTTGACCACCTTCATCCAGGCGGACGCCATGAAGGTAGAGTTTCCAGAGATGATGACGGAGGTGATCTCAACCCAGCTGCCCAAGGTCCTGGCAGGTATGGTGAAGCCCCTCCTGTTCCACGACAATGCCAACGTGGGCCGCATAGCGTAGATCTAGTGCGGATCAAACCTGTTCTTTCTAAAGGACGTCCCATAACTCTGAGTGTGAACAGATATACTCTCAGAGTTATAGACCTACAAAGATCCAGTAGGAAGCGCCCTCAAGGAGCCCCAGGACGCCACTTTGAGATCCACTGGCATGGACCCTTCATTGGGGCAGGCATTTTATTTAATGACTGGATCGTTCACTCCGACAATTACTGGATTATTCATTGCCACTTTCCGCATCAGCTTTCGACCGTTAACATTACTTTGTCCCTACTGTGTCGCTGTTTGACATTACTGTGATGAAATGGGAGGAGAGTTACTTGGACTTGAAGGATGCTGCATTCTTTCCAGAGTGGAGCGTCATCTTCTAAATCGTTCCTCGGATTGTTTGGATGTTGGATGATCTGGTGTTTCCGTTACGTATTCATTCCTGTGTTTAAAGGGTAATTTCTTCCTATCCGTTTTTTTTTTTACAAAATCATGTTGATAATACATGTATATTGACCAAAAAATATATATTAAAAATAATAAACATATAGGGCGCTGGTCCTTTAAGAAAAGCATAGGCGGGGTCTAACGTCAGCTCACGTAGAACAGGAAGAGTTGCAGCAACAACAATGCATGGACTAACATGTCATATCATCTAGAACAGATGATTTACCATCCACACGGATGGTAAATCCGCTAATTCGGTATGGAACGCTTGGCATGTTTTTTTTTTGCTTTTTCTTTCAGTGACGAATGGATACGTGTCTTCATATACGGTAAGACAACAGCTTGTGCGAAACTCCCCTTTAAGTTTTTCTTTGTATGTCAATACAGCATCAATGGTATAAGAACAAACTTATAGCCAAAGTAAGATATACGCTAAAATTGTTGGTAGACCTTTAAAGAAGCCCAGACCAAGAGCATGCTTAGACTGGCGAAGAGTATCTCCTCTGACCCCTTACATGTTTTAAATGATGAATATCAACTGTTGCCCTCCATGAGGCCATCAGTCTTGTCTTGGTTCTAAACCAAAATCTATAATGTACGTCTATGTCTTGTCTGTTTCTTGAACGGTGACGTCATGGACGCAAAGCAAATTTCAGTGTAAGCTGACAATAAAGTTATATAGTATCGTATCGTATCGTATGTGACCTGCTTTTGTTCCTCACTGAGAAAGGCTTTTTTATTTTCTATTTAACCTTTGTAGAACTTACTGTATTAAAATAAATGTGTGGGAAGCTGTCGTACCACGCTCTAGCACTTTTGAACTGTAGGAGGTAGTTATAGACAACATGCACTAAGGTAGTGGTTCTCAAAGTGGGGTACAGGGACACCCCAGGGGTCATTTGGTGGTGCGAGGGGATCCCCAGCTAATTTATAGCTGGTTACAGTTTGTTACGGGTCCATTTGGTCACGTCCACCCAGTTATGGGGGTCTGTGGCATACACATACCAAACTAGGGGGTCCTTGAGATTTTAAACTTTGAGAACCACTGCACTAAGGTCCATCTGGGTAGAGAGAAAATACATAAAGTTAAATAGATTAGAAGACTTTGTAATGTTTTCTTTGTGAGGGATCCATCAACATTATGAGTCGGCGTAATGATGGTGTATTAGCATTATTAGGAGATTAAGTGCTGTAACACAAGTATAAATATATCAATCTATTATTACGTGCCAATGTAATGTGTGCCAAAACATTAACAAACTGTTTTTATGTCGTTTTGATTTCTGAATCACTGCAAGTCAAGACAGTTATAATAAAGATATTTCAGGTTTTAAAGATACGTTTAACGTTTAATCTGTCATTTAAAATATACGTTTTTTTCAGCGATTTTCTTAGTTTTAAGGGTAACTATTGTATAATTGCAATATTACACTCGGGGTGGGGGTGATTTAACGTTTAACGTTAAACCACCCCCTCTCGTGTAATATTGCTTAAATCATTGGCTTAGGAATGCGGCAAAAACTAAAACAATCAGATTTTTGGGGTGAACTACTCCTTTAAGCCTTTTAAGCTATTTACCCACAATACGGATGCTGGTGGTTAAGTCTTCATAAAAATAAACGCAGGGCGCCAGGTCGATAAATCAGTTTATTTACAGACAGCTTTATGCAGCTATACAGTCAATGATTGTTAAGGAATCGTGCCTCCCACATGCCAAAACAATAGGCAACAAATCTTCATAATTAGGTGAAGGATTCCGTAGAGTCCAAACTGTGCAGGGAGTATCAATGCTCAAGGCCGTTAGAACATTCTCATCGCGGATTGACATCTAAAACAGCAGTTTGAGTTTGGCAACGACGCCACATAGCTGTGTTCAGCCCTTTTACCTTTTCCGCCCTCCCAAATTCTTCATTTGGAGAAATCGCTCTTTGTGCAATAATAAGTTAAGAACCACGGTCGTACATCAAGGTATATATCGTTGCTGTCGGGCAGAAACCTTTCATATATTTTCACCTTACTTGATCATACTACAAATTACTACAGTGTCACACAAAAGCATCAAAAGATCCGCAAGCTCGAGCTTGCAGATCTGCTCTTTTTGCCATTTTTAATTTTTAATTTAACAGCTTTGGACATACAGTACTGATGATACTGTATGAGGATTCCACCCCACAGAGACGACATTTTGCTCGTATTTGTCTGAAAAACATAAAAATACCACTAAAGTGAACGTATTAAGGCATTTATTAACATGGGACATATTGTGTGACACTAATACAAAATTAAATATTAAAACAGCATCTTCAACATACAACAATATAATCTCAAGTGCGTCTAGCATTATTGCTGGTACACCAGTGCACCAGTGAGTGCCGTAACGCTGCCTCATACACAACATAACATTCATCACCCTTGCACAAGACAAAGACAAGACAAAAACACTCACAACACACATAACACTTGATGTGTTCATTTATAGCAATGCACAGTGATACAGTTAAGAGGTAAATATTACTACATAGGTGAATGTTAGTGTGCTATTGTATCAAATTTCATATTTCGAATTTTTGAAGAAGAAAGTTGAAGGTGGTTAACGGTGATCAAACAGCATAAATGTTATGGCTAAGATAAATGTAGAGGGCGCTAAGTCCACTCGTTCATGTAGATCGCCTCATATAAGAACTGTATTTGAAAAATAAACATCATCCCGGCCGTTTCCCTCATATGGATATGAAGAATCAACTGACTGCGAGAAAACGCTAATGTTACTGCTGCCAAATTAGTTACATTTTAGCTAGAAACAGACTGTATGAAATATGACTGACTGTTGTAAACGATACAGAGCCACCTCACCGACAATTTCACAGAGACAGTTTGTTTATTTTTGGACCACAACTATTATATGAGACGATTTTAGAGAGGGATGAGCGAGTGACGTCAGGACTTTGGCGCTCCATTGTCAAATAATAGAAGAAAGACGCAACATTTTTGAGAATACGACGATCTACAAACTCGGAAGGCGAGGCGTGGTGACCTTGTGGATCTACAATTTTCACAAAATGTATCTGTGGGAACTGAGTCAAACTAAATGTAATGCCAACATAACTTATGATTATTTTGGGGTTGTCGCGGCCTGGAAGGGTTGAGAAGCAATTAAATAGTGGACATAAGAACAGCAGTGCGAGTGGGTGATCATAAACATGCATAAAATGATAGTTTATTACAGCAATTTCTTTAGTCGGATAAAACTATCTGCAAAAAACAGTAACAAAGAAAAACATTTCAACTTCAAATGAACACTACAGCAAAATTGTTTCGCAGTCGCTCGCATCAAGGATTATCGTTTTCCATGGATACCATGAAAGAAAGTTGCCAAGTTAAACTTTTTGTATTACTAGCGTAGCTTTTTAGAGGAAGACAACATAATTCTCAGGGATTAAACCTGTTCTCCCCTCGTAGGTTGCTTGTAGCCAGCCAGGTTCAATAGAAGGGTAGACTTTGCACGCGTGCGCGCACACACACACACACACACACACACACACACACACACACACACACACACACACACACACACACACACACACACAGTCAAAACAGAATTTGTATTTTGCCTACACGTGAAGAAATGGTTGACTGTAATTTGGCACTCATATTGGGTCAAATACCTGTAGATCATTTACTAGCAAAAACAATAGAATAAATGGGGTGGAATAACTAACAGTCATCAGGGGTTTGCTAGAATATCCTACAAAAGTACAGTATAAATACTACAGTACAGTATAAATACTACAGATACGAAAGTATATATATATATATATATATATATATATATATATATATATATATATATATATATATATATAAATCTGCACTATAACATCTTGTTACTAACAACAGCATATATATATATATGCTGTTGTTAGTAACAAGATGTTATAGTGCAGATTGGGGTCCCAGAGATAAATACTGGAACCCCAATCTCAGACTTACAGACCAGTAAAGTTAACATTTCTGGAACTCCAATGGTCCCTAACCCAACGTTGAGAACCAGTGATTTAAGCGATGCACTAGTAGTCTCTGACTCACACATCCAACAAGAGCCGGGTCCAATTGGCAAAGAAATCACATTAAAATCATCAACCGCAAACAAGCTTCGATAAGATGCCAATTAAACAAAACTCATTAAGGAGAATTAAATTTGAGAGAGGCCAACAGCCACGTCGCTCCCTGACATGACAGTGCTGACATTTTTACCATTGAGCTAATAGAGCCTGCCTGCTTGCCCAGGAGATACATTGAATCTTGACCATCAGGTCAGATCCTGCATGTTGTCTCACAGGTGAGACATGACCTTTGACACAATCTAGAAGAGCAGAGACACAAAAAACCACCCTAATTGTATACGTTTATTGTATTAACTAACACTCAGACAGATTGGACAACATTTATCGTTTCTTCTAGTTCAGTGACTCCCAAACCTTTCAGGTCGAGACCCAAACTAGTGTAAATAGCAGGTCTACAAGCGCACAACGTGTCGCTTCGCGCCGAATTGTGGAGCTTGTAGATCGGCTTAATTATTATTAAAAATAAATATGAATGGAATTTCTTAGATTTGTTTGTTTGTTTTAAACTTTATACTGTATATGTATATGTGTGTACTGTGTGTGTGTATATATATATATATATATATATATATATATATATATATATATATATATATATATATATACACACATCATTTATTTATTGATTTTTTGTATGTAAGAAAAATAAATGGGATTGTTTTTTTTGTGAGCCAGTGTTCTAGGTAATAACAAAAAAGGAATGAGGGCCACAGTCAAAAGTCAAAAGGTTTGACTTTGCACCCGAGTGTGGCGATTCAGGAGAAATGTTTCTGCCTGCACTCTAAACGTTTCGGGAGTGTTTGTTGACGTTTGCAGGGCTTGACTGCTGGCTGCTTATCCCATTAAAACCGGGAAAGCATCTGGGATACTTTTTAGCGTTGGCTATTCACAAGAAAATATCAGATGTACAAGCTCACGCTGCAAGCTTGTACATCTGATATTATTTGCAAAAAATCTTGAAAGTGTGAGAACTACCGATTTTAGAAGGCATTTGTAGGCCTCATGTCTAATCACAATAATAATATTCTATTTGTAACGTACTTTATATTTGAACCAAAGTGCTACATAGCAAGAGAAGAAAATAGTAATACAAACAGTGAAATGAATACAATTCTAAGAAAAAGTTTTTAAAAAAACAAGTCAATGGGCTGTGGCCTTCTCTGTCCATCTGAGAGCACCACAGTCCTTTGACGAAAAAAAAAAAGGAAACTTTTATAACAAGGTATCTGCCTAGAATCTAGCCGAATGTACGTATTGATACCTTATGTGTTTTTTGTGTATGTGGGGAGCAGCTGAACAGAAGGCCCATGCAGATCTGAATGGGTTAAGCCAGGGAACAGTCAGTGCTTCCCATCACCATCACTAAGGTTACGCTGACCCGCTTGGCACATGGCAGCTACGCTCATGGAAACCGTACAAGGTCATACGATTTCCCCCGAGAGACATGCTATCAAGCCATCAGGCCCCGCGGCATTGTGTTTGCCAAGGATGTGACTTATTTATGCAGTGTTTGACAACGTGCTACAGTAAGCTGCAATAAATCAGGCAGCATCTGTTTCCCGTTTCATCGACGACGACAGACAGTGGAGCTTTTAGTTTGCATTCCCTTTTGACTTTGTGTTTATCGACAGTTAGTTTTATTTTTTCATAATTTTATGGTGGGTTTAATTATTAGTTTGGTTTAGTTTTTATATTTTGAAAGTGCTTAGGTTTAGATTATGGTAGTTTTCATTAGATTTAGTGTTTTTTATTGTAATAAAGGGGTAAGATCCCACATTTGCCATTGATTTGACCAAACTGAATGGTAGAATATATTGTGCAAAAGGACAGTAGGCTACTGCATTGGTTCTCAAGGTGGGTTCCGGGGTCTCCAGCTAAATGTGTAATACATCATACTCATTTTAACCACTTTATCCATTTATACGTTGGCTATTCAAAACTATACAAGCTCACAGCATGTCACTTCAGACCACGCTGCGAGCTTGTAGATCTGCTATTTGAAAGTGTCCTAGAACCACTGGGCATACTGTAGACTCACCATTTGAGAAGTGCGCCCCCTGTGGAAAGCTGAGCTCGTGGCTGTGGTCGGGTTTGCAGGAGTACATGGCCTTGGCATCCCTTATGAACACAAGAACACACAAGAGATTTTTTTGTAATGGCTTTGATCGAAGACTTGAACGTGGAACACTCTGACGTCCATTAGGTCGGCTCAAGCCGTGCATGCATCTTAAGATGGTCTACCTTCCCACTCCAGGGGCCTGCGATGACGAGGGACTTTCGAACAGTAATGCTCGCGCAGCGACCCTGAAATAAAAAAAATAAAACATGGTGAATTTCACTTGACCTTATAAAGACAGACAGACATCAACATCTGCCCCCCCCCCCCCCCCCCCCCCCCCCCCGGGATCTGATTTCCACACTTTCCCACGACACATTTCAGGGGAAAGCACGTCGGGTCTGGTCTATGGTCATCAGTACGTCGACCTTAAACATATTTTAGGAAGTCTAGATCATTGGTTATCAAAGTGGGGTCTGGGGTGGGGGTTACAGGGGATCCCCAGCAAAAGTAGTTAAAATAGCATCGCACATATAGCATAATTTGATATTCAAAAATGGCAGATCGACAATGGCAGAACATGCATGCAGTTCACAGCACTATCTTTGTAGAATGTCAAAATCTCACCCGTGTGAAATGACTATGAGGGGCGCTTTTATAATCATACATCATCTCATTCTGGCCAATCACAATTTGCGTCCTCACTTTTCCGTCTTCACTTTTGTCTTGCCCATCATGTGGCCCACTGTATATGGGCCACATGACATGATGACGTCGTCATTTAGTGCCATAAACAAACAGTAAAGTCCATAGACTTGGCTGGCAAACGATTTACGTCATAAGGGCTCTAAACAAACATAAAAAAATCCGATAGACTTGGCAGCCATATGACACGATCTCCGAAAGCCATGCATTGGGCCCCTCAAAGGACAGTGACAGCATTGGTTTCTACAGACTGTAAATTAAGCCTATTTTACAGCGAAAGCCCCCATCTTTCTATATCTGGTCCAGAAATGCTCATCGTTCTGTCACTGGTCCAGAAATGCCCATCGTTCTGTCACTGGTCCAGAAATGCCCATCGTTCTACATCTGGTCCAGAAATGCAACCGGAAATGCATTCACTCGGTAGAACCAGTAGAAAGCCTATTAATTTAAAATGAATGTGACCATAATATACAATATATGAAACAGTCTGAAAGGAATCCTCCACACACAAAATAAGTAGCACATTATGGCGAATTGTGTTAATCACTCTAAACTATATGTTCCTGCTGTTCTACATACAGCCAACCAAGGAATTGCCAACCAAGGATTACCTGGAAGATGCTTCTGAACAACAATTTACAATTGACCCACAGAGCACCGACATGTGACATCACTGCAGCTAGGGGGCGCTATGCCCTGGGTCACGGAGTAATTGTTGCTATTGAGATGCCCCATAGAAAAATCTTAGATCA
Source organism: Protomyctophum bolini (assembly GCF_963924005.1). NCBI lineage: Eukaryota > Metazoa > Chordata > Actinopteri > Myctophiformes > Myctophidae > Protomyctophum > Protomyctophum bolini. Next base: position 18,561,457 of record NC_137870.1, on the reverse strand, counting down.
TGTCATAACTGAATTACAAAAAAGAAAATCCTATATGGATGGACATGAAGTATTAGCAGACAGTGAAAGAGTACTAATCTTTTTTTTTTTTTTTAACATGACGTTATAAAAATGTAACTCAATATCATAATGACATAACAGACAGAATCGCCATTGTGGTTTGTTCTTATGCGAGGGGATTTTCAATGGATAAAATACTTCTGTGTCCCTGGCCTGGGCTAGCGGGCATTTTGTCAGGACTTTGCTGTGCTCTATTCTAATACACTTTAATCTTGTGAAAATGACTGAAGACCGTTGTGGCGACGAGCATAATCCATGCTCCTGGCATCATACAATCAATGACGGATCGTGACAAATTGAATCACTTTCATTCAACCACCATTTTTAACTGAAGACCCAAAAGAGAAATAGATCACTAGTTTGTTAGTTAGTTAACTAGTGAAAGTAACAGATCTATAACCTCATAACGTGGCGCGATAAGAACAGATCTATAACCTCATAACGTGGCGCGATAAGAGCTTGTAAACGTACTGTATGTAAAACATTTACATATGGAAATCATCAGATTTGGGGTTTTTTTTTAATTTTTTAAATACTTTCGAAAAATGTTTTTATTTGGTGAAAAGTTGTGATTTAGCTTTGTCTTAAAATCTTTTGAAATATTATATACATTTTTTTCTCTTCTTCATGTTGGAAACTAATAAAAAGAGGATATTTTCTTGCAACACATAAAAATCGGTCCACGACCCAATCATGGGTCCAGAGCCACTGTATGGGAAACATTAGGATCCAGGCTGTGATTCACACACGCCTTGTTGGTTAGGAGGAGAGAGGAGGAGCGTGCCACTCCGGCCTGATGCATCAATGTGGGCAGACCTGGCTTCACTAACTAGCTACTAGGCCACATGAGGAACTTTAATAGCCAATCTAAAAGCTCACAACGTGTCGCAGGCTTGCATAAGACGAATTGGACATTTTAACAACACAAGTCTGGAACAGATAGGTCCCTGCCTGGCACAAAATATTTTTAGATGGAAGTCCGTGGACAAATACATATTAATTTGGGGGTCCTTGAAATGAAAGCAACTCCACCGAACACCACAAACCAAAAGTCACTTATAATAAACAGACAAGATTGACGGCGGTGAAAAGAAAGCTATTGTCTGTCTGTCTGTCCCCCACACACACACCCTGATAAGCACTAAATCACACATTTTCCGGAGCAACTTTCAACTTTCAAGAAGCGGTTCAAAGACCAAATTAAGACCACACTGAAGAGAGGCCAGATCAAACTCGCTTCCTGTCGCAACCTCTGGCGTTCTCGCTCCGCACAGGGAGTGCAGTATATGGAAAGCCAGCGAGCACAACACCGTGCAGCAAAGCGTGCAAAGAGGCATGCCCGCAAAGCCAACCCTGTTCCCCCCAGTATACTGTATGTATATTGTACAGTATATGCCCGGTCTGCAACCTTGACTGTGGAGCCAGGACTATACAGCCACCAGAAGACTCACAAATAGGAGAAGATGGTCATCATCGGACACGATGGACAACCACAAGCAAGTGTGTGTGTGTGTGTGTGTGTGTGTGTGTGTGTGTGTGTGTGTGTGTGTGTGTGTGCAAAAGTGATCCTAATAGCGGCGAGGAGGAATCAAGGCTTTTCCAACCACCACTTCTAGTCTCTTCTGATGAAAAAGTTATTTACCGGGTTTGACCTACTGATCTACTGTATACAGTACTTTGACTTGAATACTGGGGCTGAATACATTCACTGCACTTGACCTTGAGCACCCTACTCAACTATACACTCATTGTGGTGGTACATGTATAATAGCAGTAGCACCAGGGTGCTATACAGAGCTATAAAGAGACTGCACTCACGGGGAGAGTACGTATAATCGCACCATCACCAGGCTGGTGTGTGTGGCTGCTATACAAGGTAACGACCAGAGCCGGTCGGGGGTCATGTGATTGGCTTCTCCCGCGCACGCCAAGTCAAACAATCTGTTTGTCCAGAGAGAATGGGCGCCATGGGGCCGTGGCTGGGTCACATCAACCCTGCAGCAGGGAGAGCGTAATTAAATCCTGCTCTCCCACCGACAGGGAAAGAAAAGGGCATAAATCTTCAGTGCACATACTCAAGTCTGATCTCTCACACACATATGGTACACCTCTCTCTCTCTCCTTTCTCTTCCCAGTAGACAGACAAATTACTCGGAGTGGAGAGGATGGAAAGAAACAGACAATAAGATGTGTGTGTGAGAGAGAGAGAGAGAGAGAGAGAGAGATAGTTAGAAATGAGTGGGGAGTAACGGCCGCAAAGAAGATGGTTGCTTCGCACTGGAAACCTCCTCATACATTGTAATTTCGCCAAAGTGGCTTTGACCTTTCTAGATATAATTTATTTAGAAATGTCTACAGCAAGATTGCATGGTGCAAAAGAGGAAAACATTGAGATTTGGTCTGGTATTGCAGATTTGGTTAAGGGCATGATTTAGTTAGTAATTATTATTATCATTATTTATTTTTTGTTCCCATTGCACAGTAGTAAGAGTACTGACATTTTGTGGCATCTTTGGTCTCAGGGGGAGGGGTGGGTGGGATTGTTTGTTTCTTGCTTTTGCTGTTATGTGTTGTGTTTATGTGTTTTCTTTAGTCATTCATGATGTTAACGTGTCTTATTGTGAGTCTTTAATAAAAAACATTTGTTTTGGGGGGAGAGAAAGGCAGCGGCTGAAAGATGGACAGAAATGGAAGAAGAGTAAAAAGTAACCCACTCCCAGCATGCATTTCTGTCGGGCAGAAACCACATACATGTATGAGGTTTCCAAACGACACAGACAATATTCTAGTGAGCTTGCAGATTGGCTATGTACTGTAGAATAAAGCGGTTCCACGTACAATTCCTTTCACTAACTATAGAGGCTATGTGTGTGACATCACATCATCATACCAGGAAGTTATGCCAAACTACTGCATTATATTTCATGTATTTCCCCTAATATAACCAATAAACAAGTCATCAACCAGTATGATATGTACTTGCCTTGTAGCCCTACTATGTGGGAACAGGGGCCGTGGCAGGTTAAATTGTACGCATGCACAGAAAACTGTATGTAGTAGTTGCTGTGGCGATTCATACCTCAGTCAGGGTCTACTTGAACAATCTTGGAAGCATCCGCGGTCCACCCCTCTGACCACTTCACAAGGCAGCCTTTAGCCACTTAAACCCCCCGATCTGCTAGTTCTGGCTTAGATCAATGGAACTAACATCCTACTATCCTACTACAGATTCTGAACACATATCCTTCATATGTCTGAACACATATCTCCTCCGTGGGTTGAGCAATTGAGCTGAACTCAAGGACCCCTGAGGGGGTCTCCAGACCCCACTTTGAGAACAACCGACATGGGGTACAGTACACACAGAAAAGCCACTGCCTTGAACCAAACAGTGCCTATATGACTGGGCCTGGAAAAATCTGTCTCAGCCCTGTCTGTTCGAAAATTATTATAATGACCGGTGGATGATGTCAATGTGACAATTCTTCCAACCCTCTCCTATTGTCTAGTTCAAAGCAATCGCTTGAATCGCTTCAATATAGGGAGTGAAGAAGGTGAAGTAGAAAGTAGACAAAATTGCAGAGAAGGCCATGGAAATTAAATTGGGTTACAAATTGTCCATTATAAGCCTTCACCCTCATCTTAATACAATACCCTGCTAACTACTCTCCCTCTTTAAAAACACTGCATGTGTTCTCCACCGTGTCTCCTGGACTATACATTTAGTATTTATGGTAATATTAGTGACTAGTAATTTGTTATGTCCGTGGCCCAAATTTAGTTTGAGGAAAATGTCCATCACTCACAACCCGGCATGTTGAGGACCCCTACACAGTACACACGACGACACCACAAAGAGAACGACACCAGTACAGTACCTGTACACATGGATTCAATCAAAATAAAATGTCACGACTATAACAGTTTGTATGACCAAGTACGATAATGTGTGATTTGCGAAACCGTATGAAAGGAGAATATAGTTTCAGTAATATTGATTCTCCCACAGCGACTGAGAACTTTAGTCCATGGCTACAGTTATAATGGACTCTGTGCTGTGTGTGTAGTGGGCCCTAGCCCACAGGTTGGGTTAATGGCTGCACTAGTGGTGTCAGTAACAGTTATCATTGCGGAGGTTCATTACACTGAGCCGGGTCTTTGGTAGCCGTTGCTACAGGAGCCGTCCACCTTGCGGCGGGTCACTTGCTTGGGCGGTAGTTCCGGGCGACCTGGAGACTTGCTGACAACGCTCTCCTTAGGTTCTGGCGTCGACAGGCTCTGGAGCGATCCACAGTAGCTCCGACGACCTTGAGGGAGTTGTAATGAAAACAATATTAACCCTAGAACACTAAACATACATTTTGTCACACCATCACTATACACGGGTATATTTGAAGTTACCAATGTAAAATATTCCATAAAAAATATTTCTTATCAAAATATATTGAAGTCTCTTCTTTAATATTTCAGCATGACTTTTCACAAAAAAACAAAACATTGTTATCATAAAATACCCCTCAAAAACAAATAATGGAGTTGGGAACTCGCTGTTTTTTCCACCGCTTTTCTGAAGAAAGTACCAATCTGCAAGGGCCTAATCCGATAAACACAGCTCTTTAACTTCTGCAAAATCCAGACTCTTGAGAGACACTCCGGATTTGACGGTGTATAATACACTGACTCATCGTCTGACGGGTGGATTATATTTTTCGGTGCCAATGACTAAACTGTAATCCTGGGTGCTACTCTCCCTCTGCCAACCTAGGGACAGCCCCGAACTGAGCTCATGCTTCCTTCAATGCATGAGGAGTTAAGGAGCGTCTTATCACCTGACAGGGGGGAGTTTCCCCAGCAGGACCTAGAGCGTGGAATGAACACGTTATTCCAACCAGTTAATTTCCTCTCCATCAGGCTGGCCAGGGGGAGGCAGTATAGAGACCAGGATTAATAGAGACCATGATTTGTCTCTGCTACTTCTGATGCTTTGGTGTGATGCTGTAGTAGTATGCTCAAGTAGGGCGTTCATTTATGAAAACACAATAAGGGTATGGAGGTAAGAGGTATCTGCCCAACATAAACGTTATATTGTACTGGGTTATTCTCAGCGTGTATTCAGTTAAGCCATGTCATTATTCTAATGTCTCACCCTAATTTGATCCTTAATGATTTCAGTAACATTTTCTGGGGTTCCATGTAAATTGGAAATGACAAATGCATTTATTTAAAACAAATATTTATGCCACTTTATGTGCAGTAGCTGTGATGCTGTAGTAGAAGTAGTTTATTTGACTTCATTCAGTTTGCATATTGTTTTCATTAATGTTCTCTGGACATTAATGAAAACTCTCACATCCACTCTTAGTACTCACATCCACTCTTAGTACTCACATCCACCCTTAGTACTCTCATCCACTCTTAGTACTCTCGTCCACTCTTAGTACTCACATCCACTCTTAGTACTCTCACATCCACTCTTATTACTCTCACATCCACTCTTAGTACTCACATCCACTCTTAGTACTCTCATCCACTCTTACTCACATCCACTCTTAGTACTCTCATCCACTCTTAGTACTCTCACATCCACTCTTAGTACTCTCACATCCACTCTTACTCGCATCCACTCTTAGTACTCTCATCCACTCTTAGTACTCTCATCCACTCTTAGTACTCTCATCCACTCTTAGTACTCTCATCCACTCTTAGTACTCTCACATCCACTCTTAGTACTCTCATCCACTCTTAGTACTCTCATCAACTGTTACTCACATCCACTCTTAGTACTCTCATCCACTCTTAGTACTCTCATCCACTCTTAGTACTCTCATCCACTCTTAGTACTCACATCCACTCTTAGTACTCTCACATCCACTCTTAGTACTCGCATCCACTCTTAGTACTCTCATCCACTCTTAGTACTCTCACATCCACTCTTAGTACTCTCACATCCACTCTTAGTTCACATCCACTCTTGGTACACTCACATCCACTCTTAGTACTCACATCCACTCTTAGTACTCACATCCACTCTTAGTACTCTCATCCACTCTTACCCACATCCACTCTTAGTACTCTCATCCACTCTTAGTACTCTCATCCACTCTTAGTACTCTCACATCCACTCTTAGTACTCGCATCCACTCTTAGTACTCTCATCCACTCTTAGTACTCTCATCCACTCTTAGTACTCTCATCCACTCTTAGTACTCTCACATCCACTCTTAGTACTCGCATCCACTCTTAGTACTCTCATCCACTCTTAGTACTCTCGTCCACTCTTAGTACTCTCATCCACTCTTAGTACTCGCATCCACTCTTAGTACTCTCATCCACTCTTAGTACTCTCGTCCACTCTTAGTACTCTCATCCACTCTTAGTACTCTCATCCACTCTTAGTACTCACATCCACCCTTAGTACTCTCATCCACTCTTAGTACTCTCGTCCACTCTTAGTACTCACATCCACTCCCACATCCACCCTTAGTACTCTCATCCACTCTTAGTACTCACATCCACTCTTAGTACTCACATCCACTCTTAGTACTCTCATCCACTCTTAGTACTCTCATCCACTCTTAGTACTCTCATCCACTCTTACTCACATCCACCCTTAGTACTCTCATCCACTCTTAGTACTCTCATCCACTCTTAGTACTCTCTCATCTACTCTTAGTACTCTCATCCACTCTTAGTACTCTCTCATCTACTCTTAGTACTCTCATCCTCATCCTGTTGCTTTATTTTATTGTTTGTTATTATATTTATGTATACAATATATACTGTCCGTTTTGAGATGTGTGTGCAGTTCAGATTGTTGATGTTGAATCCAAAATGTGGAATATGCACCATAAAAAGGCTGATGAGAGACTGAATAATTGCAGGATATAAAACAAAAATACAGTTTGGCTGATTGGAGACTTCTTATTTCAATGAATTGGATTCAGTTGTAAAAGGAGCTGGCTAAACCGATTGTGTTCTTTTTGCAGGGCCCGGTTGAAAAGTAATATAAAGTAATATGTAACAGTATTACTCTTGATTACAAGTAATAAGTAGTGTAATACAAGTAAGACGCGCAAACGCGGGAAGCGAACGCAGCTGAGACCCTGCAGATCATGTCTGTCTGTCTGTCTGTCTGTGTGTCTGTCCCGCTGTTACTGTATTATGTGGACCTGGCCCCTTTTGTGCCCCATACATGGAGCTGAGTGATTTGTTTGTGATTGATGCAACACACTCCATATTTGGACGTATAGCGGGACAGACACACACACACACACACACACACACACACACACACACACACACACACACACACACACACACACACACACACACACACACACACACACACACACACACACACACACACACACACACACACACACACACACACAGACACAGACAGACATGATCTGCTAGGTCTCATAGTAAGTGCTCACTGCATTCGCAATTATTACTTTTTCTAAGGAGTAACAAGTAAAGTAAAGACACTCTCCTAAGTAATATTGCCCAACACTGTATGAGAGACTAAAATATTCTTACTTAAATGCTTTTCTTTTTATTACAGTAAGGGAAACACACCCGCCCCATAAGAAATACATACTGAATGTTTTACTGATTTTGTAAGGTTTTAAACTAGGGCTGAAGCTATTGATTATTTTCTTAGTGATTATTTTATTGATTGCTTTTTTGATTAATCGAGAAGCATGTTTTTATTAATACTAGTCCTTACCCGTTCTGAATATATGAACAGCATATGATGTTCAGTGTGGGTATGCAATGTAATAGATCACATTACTGATAGGGGGGGAATTGTTTACAGATGGTGCTGGGAAGTTGGGTTGGGCACAAAAGTAGCCTAATTAAACGTTTCTTTTGCAAGTAAATGCTGTAGTACAATCATAAGTACACCATTGATGTGTGATGTAAATTTGGTGGTGATATTCTGCCTATAATATCTGTTGAAGTTGGATCATAACATATGAATACTTGTGATGGTGATGTTCAGTGTGTCACGCAGTCACGCTGGTTGAGAGCAGGGCTGTAACCTGTCGTATAGTCAGTGTCCAGGCTTTCAGCGTGCATGTAGCCTATATTGGCTTGAGGAGGGAGTGGACAGTGTGGTGTCGAAACAGCGCATGTGTTCATGCCCCCGTCCAACTGTCAGAGCTGGCTTTCAGGTGCCTGTGCCACGCAACCCCCACGTTGGCCGCGATGCTTCCCCAAAGAAGAAGTTATGTCGACTGACGCAAGAGTAGCTGTAGGCTACTATGGGTCCGAGTTGTTTTCCCTGTGTGGGTCTGTTGCGCGTGTGTCCCAGTATTAATCTGTGTCCGTGTAGATAGATCGTTTGTTTTTTTGTACTTGACACACAGTGTCACACAAAAGCATCAAAAGTAGAAAATTGACAATCGCTTTGTGCCACATTTATACCAAGCTCACGATCTACAAGCTCACTTTGTGAACTTGCCTTTCACAGCATGCCCAAATTATTGGGCATATCATTATGATTAGTTTGAGGAACCGTTGTATCTCTGTTTGAAACGGGGGCCTACCTTCAGAGACATGCAGTGATCTCAGAGATGGGGCTGCAGAGCGGTTTAGCTGTGCGGGCCTGAAGTCTGAGTGGCAGTGAGGGGCTTTCTTGGGCGGTGGTTGGGGGGACGTCCCGATCGCAGCGCCAGTGACCCACGACAGGCTGAGGCCATCCTCCGACTCTCCGTCCGTGCGGCCCGCCGCGTCCTCCCGAGAACTGCAGGACTCGGGGCTGCTGACACACACAGCGGCGCCCCTGGGTGCCACCGCAGGGGGCCTGCTGCTGTCCCAGACATGGGCTGCGGCGGAGGAGAACAACGTCTTGGACGAGCTGTTCTGTTCGGAGGAGTGGGAGGACAGGGACTCCATGCTGCCCATGGGGGTGCTGCCTGGACTGCTGCTCAACCCGTCACCTGTGCAGGGGTCAGGTGGGTTCATACGTAACACCTCATTAAAACCTGCTTACAGTGTCTAGCAGAAAACTACAGACCATTAAAACCTGCTTACAGTATAGCAGAAAACTACAGACCATTAAAACCAGCTTACAGTATAGCAGAAAACTACAGACCATTAAAACCTGCTTACAGTGTCTAGCAGAAAACTACAGACCATTAAAACCTGCTTACAGTGTCTAGCAGAAAACTAGACCATTAAAACCTGCTTACACAGTGTCTGTGCAAACATGTTTAGTGTCTAGTAGAAAACTAGCCTGGGTTCCAGCCTGAATCCCTGAGTTTTGTGAATCTGTTTTGTCACTTTGCTACTCAGTCTGACTCGTATTTCATAACGTCACCTGTTACATATATCCACGTTGTTGCTGATACGTCATCAGCCAGTGCCACTCTGTCCATGCTTTTCTCACTCGAGGCTCGAGAGTAAAACCTACAGTAAAAAGTCAACACTAATTTGATTCAGTATTCGCTACAGTATGTCAGATTCAGTAGTACCCACTGACGGCTGTGTGGGGTGAGTTTAGTGAATGATGTGGGTTTTTTTCAAACCCACGCCACAGACCAATCAGAAGCCATGGGTCGATTTCACCCGTTTATATGTCCCGCCTACCTTGGAGATAGGACCCTTTCCAGACTGGGTAGCGAGTGACAAAACAGATTGACGGAATGCAGCGATTCAGGCTGGAACCCAGGCTAGTATAAAACTACTGACCATTAAAACCTGCTTACAGTGTCTAGAGAACTACACCCTATTAAAGCCTGTTTAAACAGCCTCTAACAGATGTTCCCAACCTTGTGCCGTGTTAAGTAGTCAGATCAGTGGGCCACGTGCATTCTGAAAGCATGTTTATTCAATCAATCGTGTTCCGGCTTGGAATCAATGGAACCAATGCTGTATACTTTAAAAAATAATGATTGTTGGAATCACTATGAAAACTCATTTTTAAGGAAGATAATACTGTCATTTTTATTTACATATTCTCTGCTTTCTGTTTAGTTTTTGTGAAAACAAGCTGCTGCCAGTAAATAAAGACCGGAACATTGCAGTGACACAGTTCTTCCACTGATGAAAGTAGAGACTCTCTGCTTTCTTTTGAGATAATTGGTGTTTATATTATTATAATATTATCATAGAACAAAATATTATGTTGGTCTTGAAAGATAAGTCCAGACTCTCGCTGGCAAGGAATGCAAAATGTAGAAACGCTGGTAGTTTTATGAGTTAAGGGTCTCAGTTAACGGGTCAGACACCCTATATATAATAGTTAATGCATGGTCTCAGTTCACGGGTCAGACACCCTATATGTCTGTAAATATACTTTTACTGGTCCTAGTATTGATCATTTCTTCTATGATATTGTCTTTATATGTCTTGATGAATTGAATACACAGGACCACAATGGAAACAAGCTCTCAGGGCTTTTTGTGTTATGCTTTCAGCAGTATTGTACAACTGTACCTCTGTACTTTTGCAAACTGATCAATCAAAATCTATTCACAGCCTCCAGTAAGATACCGTTACGCTGCGTTCAAACCTGGAGATATATTTGTTTCCAGTCGCTCCAATCGCTTCACTTTGGTCAGCCAAAACAAAAGTCCCTTTGCGAAGTAATTTAACTTTGGGAGAGTAACCAAATGTACCTGCTCGTTCACCCAAGACGGCTCGGTTCAATATATATTTAACATAATTTATGCTACTATATCATATATGAGCAGCAACATTTGTTTCTATATCTTTGCAAAGAGTTTGTATATGGTTTTCTCGGCAGAGTCCAGGCAGTCAGTTCAGTTTGAACTGGATGAATAAAACCAAACAACGTCAGGACGCTTTGGGTGAAATCGGGGCGATGCGGACGTCGCTTCAATTGGATTTTTCCAGCTGGGGGGGCGAAGATACCAGGCGGGCGGCGGCCATTCACTTCGTTCGTGTTGCCCTGTTTGTACAACTTCTCGTCTTTGTATATGTAAGCACAGCGCTCTAACTATCCAGGGCTGAACGCAGCTATGAAACCGGGCGGCATACACCCAGCCATGCTCTGGTACTCACTTTCTGCGTCAGCCAGACACAGTGTGGGGGTGTAGAGGCTGCGGGGCTTCCTGGGCCCTGAGGAGAGGCAGATGGCTCTGCTCCTGCGGGTGCCGGGCCGAGACTGGGGCTGGGGCAGTGGCACGTTGGGGTCCGGAGCCTGGTGGAACACCTGGGATGTGCATGGGGGTCCGAGGAGAAGAACTGCTTATTAACAACGCTAAGGAACTGCTTCAATGTTGCAAAATACAGATGGTGATAGGCTTAGCCAGAGTGAGTGCAGTCAAGGTCCCCCAAGTTGATTATGCACATGGCCATGGCCATCTGAAAATGCCAGGCCCCCAGGTGCCAGGGACACCCAGAAGAGAAGATTTATTTTAAAACTACAGGGGGTCTGAATGTGTTGTGTGATTGGAATGTTAATTGTATTTTTTTGTTGTGAAAATGTCTGAAAATAAAGGAAACAAAAATTCTATGAGGGGGAACGTTCACAGAAAAACACATCTACAAAAACATCTACAAGCTCACAAAATACTGTATGAAGTGGGGGTCCCTGCTCCATCTCTCAACTAAGGAATACATGGCCTCTAAAACACTGCTTTAGAAATCAATAAATATATCGGTCTCAATAAAGAGATAAACAACTCAATTATAGTGTTGGTTCCAACGATTGGGAGCTGAAGAAAATAAATAAATACATAAACTACATAAACTACGAAAATGTTTCGTCTACGAACATTTTTCGTCAACGAACATTTTTCGTCAACGAACATTTTTCGTCGACGAAAACAACACTGGTACATGTCTTGTCTTAGTGACGGGCCTATCAGATGTCTTGTCTTATTGACGGGCCTATCAGATGTCTTGTCTTATTGACAGGCCTATCAGAACACTGGTACACTGGTTTCGTCGACGAAAAATGTTCGTTGACGAAAAATGTTCGTCGACTACCTTTTTTCACCGACGAAAACTAAATGAAAACTAAGCTATGATGACTGAAACTATGACTAAATATGATATACAAATATTTTGTAAACAAAAATAAACTAGACTAAAATGTTCGTTGACGAAAAATGTTCGTTGACGAAAAATGTTCGTCGACGAAAAATGTTCGTCGACTACCTTTTTTCACCGACGAAAATTAAATGAAAACTAAGCTATGATGACTGAAACTATGACTAAATATGATATACAAATATTTTGTCAACAAAAATAAACTAGACGAACATTTTTCGTCGACAAACATTATTCGTCGACGAAAATTGTTGGTCTCTCTCTCTCTCTCTCTCTCTCGCCTTGTCAAAGTTCTCGATAAGTATTTCCACTACGATGTTCTGGAACTTGATGTTCATCATGGCTGCCACCGTCTCCTCCTGGGAGCGCATGAGCGTGGGCCCAAACACTACGCCCAGGTTGGACACCGTCATCAGGTTGGACTGGCTCTGAGTCGAAACTCTGCGCGATGAGTGGAGAAAAACAAAACAAAATCTCTAAAAACTTTGTTCCAGGGACACTCAGAAGAAAATTTAAAAATGTTTGCTTTAGAACATAATATATATTCAAAGATTTGCTAAAAAAATAAACTGAGCAATGACTTGTCATGACACTTCAGAGTGAGCATATCACTGAACTTTGAAGTGGACTTTTATAGAGCAGCTAGCAGGTTATCGTCCAAGTAGAGGGATGGTCTTTAACAATGTTACGAGGAGAGCTTGAAGAAGACCTACGTAACGAGGTGTTTTATCAGCATCTCCAGCATCTCCCTGTTCCTCTCCGGGAGCTTGTGGAGCAAAGCATGGACGGCACACACCCTGTAGTTCTGGTCATCTGATTCTGAAACAGAGAGGATCATGATGCCATACAACTGTACATACAATAAACACTATTATTGATGAATGAATAGGTAAGTGGGCGGGCGGGCGGGCGGGCATGCAGGCAGACATACTGTATAAGTGCTCCTTCTGACCTACAGGGCCTCATTTTTATAGATTTCTTATCTGAATATGACGTTTTTCAGAAAGCTTACAGGAGCACTTTACCGTAGTAAAGTGTTCTTATGTTCCGATAGTGTGATGTCACTATATTGTTTATTTCACTGGTCCGTTTGACCGGGTTCAGCCTCCAGGAAGAAACCGTAAATACAAAGTTAATACACCATTGCACATAAAAACGACTCTGGGGTGTCTAATGAAGTACTTTCACCTAATAAACAGTACACTATTGTGAAAGATAATATTCTGTTTTCAGTGGTGCTACAATTCCCATGGTGCATTTGCGAGGGCAATTAAGCAGCCTGGCACACCCATGTGGTCTATAGCCGCCATTACATCCTTAGAAAGAAAAACAAAGAAATAAGTGTTGTACCCGGCCCTTTTTTTCTTCTTTCTAATTATTTGATCGCCCAAAACGTTGTGTTTATTGTCATGATTTGTCACAACAAGAGTTGGCTTTGTCCGAGGCTTATAAGGTCTTTAAATAAATACTTTTTGAAACATTCTATGGGAATTCTCTTCCGGGCCTGTCGTCGTCATGAAAGGGGGCGGGACTGCGATGCTCTAGTCTATTGTCTCACTGTTTAGCTGTAAGTACAGCGGACTAGGTCTCTGGACCAGAGGTTAAAACCAGGACGTGAGGGCAGTGGTGGAAAAAGTACTCAAATGTTGTATTTGAGTAAAAGTATCAATACAATGCAGAAATACTCAAGTCCGGAATTAAACATAACTTGAGTAAAAGTACAAAAGTATTGGGATCAAAATGTTTAAAGTACCAAAAGTAGAAAGTACTTTTCATGCAGAATGTCCCAGTTCAAATGTTTTCAAATGTATCAGAATATTGTTTTTAAATAGCCGATATCATAAATGTGACATTGTAGTATGAAAATGTAAGGCTTATCACATTAGATAATTGACACAGGGGTGAAAAATGGGTTCCAAAATCGTTGAAAACCCCATTATGCCCAAAACTGTTACTTTTCAGGATTCAAATAGGCCTACAGAAGTAGCAGAGTAGCAGTGTGACGTTGTAGTATGATCAAGTAGGGCGTCCATTCACGAAAAAACACAAACATCTGAAACATGGAGATAATACGTTTCTGCCCGACAGATAGTCAGTCGACTGATGGTAAATGGCACATTTATATAGCGCCTTTATTGAAGGCGCTTTACATAGATTGTGCATTACATTCACACATTCATACACTGATGGTGGAGGAAACCATGCAAGGCACCAACCTGCACATCGGGAGCAATTAGGGGTTCATAGTCTTACTCAAGAACACTTCAACACTAACTCTGGGGGAGCCCACAGGGTTCAAACTAACTCTGGGGGAGCTCACAGGGTTCAAACTAACTCTGGGGGAGCCCACAGGGATCCAACTGGGAACCTCGCAGTTCCCATCCGGCTGCTCTACCGGCCACTGTACCCCTGAGCAGTGGTGTAAAGTCACAAAGTACATTTACTTAGTATTGTACTTACCTGTAACTGTAGTTTTGAGTTATATGTACTTTACTTTAGTAAAGTCACAAGTTACTTTGTAGATTTGTATTATTAATACTAAACATACATTAACCACTACCACTTCAGCCCTATATACAATTTGTCCATTTGAAAATAGCCGATCTACAAGCTCACAATGCGTCACTTTACATATATTTACAATCTTTACAAAGATTGTGCATTACATTCACCCAATCTATGTTGCGATGCGACACATTGTGAGCTTGTAGATCTGCTATTTTTTTCAAAACATTTTATACATTTGAAAACATGAAATGGGACATTCTGCATAATCAGTACTTTTTGATGCTGATACTTTTGTAAATTTACTCAAGTCAATTTTGAATTCGGGACATTTACCTTTAACGGAGTAGTTCTATATAGCAACATTAATACTTTTACTTAAGCGAGTACTTGTTCCACTACTGCCCCTGAACGCCTGCCGCCCTCCAGCGCCCTGAGAAGAGGCTGCCATATATATAGGCCTTTCATAACTTACTAACAGCCATGATGAAATCCTTGTGCAGCTTGAACGTCGTTAGAGGCTCTGAGAGACACCTGGTGCACACAGAGAAAAGAAGACGACCAACAAAGAAGCAAAACCTCAATTACATCTCCAGAGTTTTGACACGGCTGTTTTTTCTTCTGTTCTTCTGTTCAACTCTTTGTGAGTTGCCGGCAGTGCTGAATGCATGACTAACAGTGGGCTTCAATGAGGCATTATACTGAAGGTAATGATGTGCCTAACAGCCTCTCTCTCACACACACACACACACACACACACACACACACACACACACACACACACACACACACACACACACACACACACACACACACACACACACACACACACACACACACACACACACACACACACACACACACACACACACACACACACACACACACACACACACACACACACACACACACACACACACACACACACACACACACACACAATGGGGGCGAGCTGACCTCAGGTAATTCTTCAGGCCGCTGGTGATGGTCTTGTTGTCCCACGTCTCCGGATCCAGGTCGATGTCCACGGCCGCTTTGGTTGCTGTTGGAAACGAACGAGTGCACAGGGATCCACATCTTACAATTACACACAATTTTGGCATTTAGCAGATGCCCTTATCGAGAGCGACTTACAACAAGCTAGGTAATCACATGCATATAATGTAGGGTGAGGGATATGTGATGCATGCCAACAATAGCCCAACGTCTCCCGAGAAGAGGGAAGGAAGAGACACTCACTGGGACAGTTTCAACGGCAACTACAAGGACAGTGACACAGCAGGGAAGGCTCAAACAAACAAACTTGACTCGAAATACACACAATTATGGCCAAGCGTGGACAAGGACGGACGCATACACACTGCACAGACGAACAGTCTGGTGAGACGTAGGAGGACCCCTAGGCAGGGAGAAAGGACACACCATTAAGGCAGAGAGAGCCTCCTGTTGGCTCTGGCATAAGATAAGAGTACAATAGCTGGAAGCCTGGATGAGAGGGGCAGTGATTTGGCCAATCACAGCTGACTGGAGTGTTGTGTGGTTACTGGTTAAGGGTTGAAAAACTATAAGAGATGACCTCTCTTCCAGGCAAAGGGTTTATCCATTAGAAATGTATTATTATCACATCTTTGATGTATTTACAAACTGTAGAGACAGTGTTGTGCCTCAAACTAGGGTCCTCACTCCTAGGTAAACCAACCTAGCATCTGTCTAAAAAAAAAGCATCTGTCTAAAAAAAACACACGTGTCCATCGTTAGAAATCAGATTCCACACACATTTAAGAATGCGAATGAAGTCTGGTGATTAAAAATCAGTTTCCATGTGCTTTGTTGAGTTTTCCTTTTATTTTTGCCATTCAGACTTAATGTTTGTGCAATGTGTTTATGACTGTGCCACATGCGCACACGTACTACACTGTCCCGCCACAAGGAGGAGCTCTATCCTCACATAGTACAGCTCCACTCTCTCTAAAACACAAGGTTAGGCTGTTGAATGAATTAGTTAATCAGCCCCTGACCATTCCAAAAATAAATTTCAAGTACTATACATTTTAAAACAAACAAACAAATCTAAGAAATTCCATAAAAACAATACATATTAATAATTAATACGTAGTGAAAGTAGACAATCTACAAGCTCGCAATGCGGTATGAAGAGACGCGTTGAGGTTATACTTACAAAATACGGTGGCCATCAGCTTCTGCACCTTGGAGTTGACGCCTCCAATTCTGTACAGTCCCTTTGTGTTTAAACCTAAAAGTCAAAGATGTAAAGGACACTTTAATCTAGCTATTTTCAACCCCCAAAACCACTGTTCCCATGACATTCTCTGTACTGTATTTCTGAAATCATACTCTCCACACATTCCAAAATTGTGTTTTGTATTTCGGTGACTTCTTAATTAATATAGATGTACTATGCTTATTTGTATCAAGACCGAAAGGCATGACGCTCCTATGCAGATCGTAAAAAATATATCACATTGTGGATCAGTCTGCAAGTATGAATGCTTACGGATTGGTTGAAGGCTGATACATTTACACTATACTACTGTATATCCTATCATTTTCTAAGCTCCAAAGCTTAAATATTTATCTTTACACCAAAGGGGACATGATGTTTCAAGGCTCACAGCTCTGCATCAGCCGTGAGGCTCGAAACGTCATGTCCACTTTGGTGTAAAGAATAAATATTTAAGCTTTGGAGCTCAGTCCAGTGTGCAGACCTTATTTTCTTTTCTATTATTTACCTCGGCCCAGAACCTGGCGTTTTAGTTAGTTTCTTTCAGTGTTTCATACTTGCCACACAAACATATACAAAATTATCAAAAATAGCAGATCTACAAGTATTAGATCTGCTATGTTTTGCTACTTTGGAATTGTCATGAAACATAACAGTTTTGGACATATGGGGTTTCCACCCAACAGCAACAATATCATTGGGTGGAGCATTCTAATTACAAAACAGCAACGTTTTGATGCTTTTTGTGACACTGTAGTATGATCCAGTAGGACGTTGTGCAACAAAAAAAAAAAAAAGAAAAGAAAAAAAAACACAACACAAGTTAGAATATGAAGATAAGAGGTTTCTGCCCAACAGCAATGATATACTACTACATACTGTAGCTTGCGTGCCTCACCTCTCATCTCCACTAGGTCAATGCATTTCCTCACAAAATTAAAGCCTGCTTCATTAAGGAACGCTGCAAACAGGAGATGAGGAGAAAAGGGGGGGTAGAAATGTCAAGTACTGTATGCCACACGCAACGCCACAGGAAATGGAATAATATGCATCTCCCTCTGACTAATCCTACTCAACAATTTGATACTGCAAGCAGCATTACGTCATCTGAGTGGGCACATCTTCAAACACCGCGGTGGGTAGCTACTGTACATGTACAGCTAAATCTACTCGACAAGGATACAGGAAGAGTGAGCACTAAGGAAGAGTGGGCAAGAGTGTAAAAATGTAAATATATTTTTAAGGGTAAAAGCTCTATTCTAATATGACTAAAATATTTGTAAAATGGTCAGAAGGAATGTAAAGTGTACATGATTAGAACATGCTTGAACAGTCGACGTTTAAGGCCTGATATTCCTACAACTGCTACAAATTGCTACAGCACCCTTATAGCCATTATTATTTAGGCTAAATGCCTAAATTGTAAATTATGGCAATAAAGATGAAGTTGACGGATAAATTGATGTCAGATAATGATGTACCGTGCACGTTCTAATCAGTAATCATGTATACCTTACATTACATGAAGGTAAGCGATTTTCTTTGGTTAAAATAAGTGTTAGCTCTATATTCTGATTAAAACTACATCAGTCTACCACGTCTCTACAGCTCTTTATTAAACAAACAGAAAATGCATTTTCTTCTACTCCACTACATCTCAGAGTGAAATGCTGTACTTTTTACTTTACTACAATTAGGCCTATATGAAAACTTTAGTTAATAGTTATATTTGTAAATGGCCATTTTCAAAAGATTTTCATACATTTTGAAACTTGGAAATGGTACATTCTGCTTAATGACTTTGATGCCAATACGTTTGTACTTTTACTCAAGTCAATGTTGATGTAATGTTGAAATAAAATGAGGCCATGGAATGTGAAAAAACTTACTCTCTTCCTTCTTGCTCAGTATGGCTGGGAGGTTGTAAATCTGAAAAGAATAAGAATAAGGTTCACTGCCTATACATGATCGAGCTTTGTGGGAATACTGAAATCAGAGGAATGAGGCCCACTGTTCTTTTCAACAATAATACAGTAGGCTACATGATAATCATTTCGTCCCCACGACTTGGGGTGTTTTTGCCGCTGTATATTTTGCACGTATGTGATATTTGTCCTCTGCACTTCAATGGGATTGCTAGTTAAGATAGTCAAAGGGGACAGTGCTCTCAATACCCTCATACCTGTCTAACCATATACATAGAAAGTCAGACGCCTCCTTTCCAGCATTATTTTATACTTTGGCTATTCAAAAATATCAGATATAGAAGCTTTGTGAAAATCCCTGAATATATTATTATTTTAAAGTGAAAACTTTTACTCCAATCTTAGCTTTTGCTTGTCTGCGGTCAAATACATACTGTTGGGGGTCCTTGACATGAAATAGTTTGAGCAGCACTGATATAGCAACATATATCTTTTAGGACTGAGAATACATTTGTAGTATCGGCCTAAATGTCTTGCTCTCTTCTCAGAAAGATGTACCCTGGACCTATCTTGAAGACGCCCACAAGGGGGCGTCAGTGTCATGTGATTCATTTCCTGGCAACTTTTGTCCTCCTCAAAACACCATTCTAAGGCCCTCATTTATCAATTGAGTGTAAAATCTGCCACAGATTCGAGTGCAGGTTTCGTAGAATACCCACGTCGCCACGGCATTTATAAAGTGATCGCAAACAGCTGATCCTTCCTTGATTTCGTTCTGACGTTAATAAATGTGACGGCTGAAATCTATCTGGCACACCCTATGAAATCAAGCCTCGCCCTCGTTTTTACGACATGAACACATGCAATATGTCCTGGAAACCCTGGATGCAGGGGGGAAAAAAAGGTTCTCCCGTGCCTTGCTGCCCGCCTCACCCCCCTCTCTCATAGACACACACACAGACGCACGCACACGCAACTTGCAAGCCCTGCCCAACTAACTGGTGTGTTGTTAAATAAATAAAGAACGAACACCTGCATGAATTAAATAAAGTTGTAGGACTACACTGTCTGTTCCCCTCTCACCTCGCTTGCCTTGCTGTCATACACGCACGCACGCACCTACATGAAACATCGACATCGCATCGCCATGAATGGAATACGTTTGTAGGCTGGCCTATATTAATTTTATGTGCGCAGTGCACGGCGAAGGCGTGAGACTGCTGTGATAAGTCCTGTGGGTGAGTGTCAATGATGCCTGCATGAGAGATAGGCTATCATGTCGTCAAGGCAGTCATAATCAACGTTGTAGTGATTTGATCATTGATGAACGAATCATAAACCTATGGATGAAGGCTTGCCGGTTGCATGTGTGCTGGCATGTGTTGGCGACGCACGCCGCGGTCCCGTCCTTCCGACCCCCTAAAATGATCTTGCTTTTATCTGAACTGTCAAAGCACTTATTTAAATGTTGAATGATTAAGCCCCTTACGCCTATAGCCTGCTACAATTGCAAATAGGCAAGCTGTATATGCTTGTCATTGTCACTTGGAAATAAAGGCGTGCAGTCCATTTATGCCTTTTTTTTATAATATCACTCACAGACAGTACAGTGATATAGGCATCTGATGTCATGCCGCATGCGCTCCCAAATCATCTCACAAGTGTGCTCGCATAACAAGGCCAGTAAAGCACTAGATTAAGCACAAACTAATACATTGTAAACAATGTTATATTGTTTTTAATTTCGCGAATTTAATTACTTGTAAAGTTGGAAATCTCTCTTTTACTTTTTTTTACATGTATATACATAGTTTTATATTAACATTTTAGGAGTGAAAACATATGCTTAGATGCCTGTGACAGCATGTCAGCAGTTGTGTACGACAGAAAAACAGCCGAGGACAAAGCATACGACAGCTCCCGACCAGATGTGACTTTTTGTCCTACTCAAGTTAAATTTCAAGCTTTGGCGGAAATGGTAAATGCCGAAAATTTCGGTAATTTTGGCGTGCACCCATATTTTGGCGTACGCACGGTTGATAAATGAGGGCCTAAAGCTCTTCCAACAAAGATCTGGCTGAAGATTAAGGAGAAGAGAGAGAGACAGAGAGACAGAGACAGAGACAGAGACAGACAGCTTCTTACCGGCTCTTTTCCATCCATGGCCTCCAGCCACAGTCTCCTGTTGGACTCTGACAGTGCCTGCAACGTGACGATGCCGTGCCTGGAAGGAGTTCAGAGAAAAGAGAGCAGGTCTGAGGCAGGGACCACAGCCTCAGGATGATACCGTCTACAGCAGTGCTTTCCAAAGTGGGGTCTGGGGACCCCCAGGGGTCCTTGGAGGGGTTCCAGGGGGTCTGGGGACCCCTAGGGGTCCTTGGAGGGGTTCCAGGGTGTCACCAGCAAAAGTAGCTAATATAGCGTCATAATCATTTAATCCATATATAGGCTACTAGTATATTAATGGCACAAAATATTTTCAGATGGGAGTCCGCGGCCAAATATATACCGTAATCATTTGGGCGTCCTTGACTTGAAAAGGTTTGAGAATCACTGGTCTACAGTTAATTTTTATCCCACAATTCTGAAACCCATTCTTTCACCCACCGGTGCCAATTGCCTAAACTGTAATCCTGGGTGCTACTCTCCCTCTGCCAACCTGGGAAGAGCCCCGAACTGAGCTCATGCTTCTTTCAATGCATGAGGAATGAGCAGACCGCTTCTAATCACCTGGCAGGGGGGAGTTTCCCCGGTAGGGTGTAGCGTGTGGAAGGAACACATTATTCCAACCACTTCCTTTCCCCTCCATCAGGTGCCCCAGCTGACCAGGGAGAGGCAGTATAGAGCTACAAGCTAGATCAGCTATTATCACAATTAAAACCAGGAAAGCATCTATGTCATTGGCTATTCAAACATTTCAACATCAAGTGTGAGAACTACCGGTAGTGATTTAGAAGTCATATTTTGTAGGTAGAATCAGCCTCAGGTCTTAATGGGTTAAGTGGTTAATTCACAATTAACAGTTGGGAAGACATCAATGATCAAATTAAATTTGAATTTTTCGGTTCTCAGCTGATAAAACAAGTCTTAAACTCTGACCCAGACCACACCACTCCGCACTAAACTACTACACCACACCACGACGGCCCATATGGATGGCGATGGAACTAAAATAGACGGTGTCAAAACGCTCCTGCTTCAAACTGTGCTCTCCTGTTGCCTCTGTGATTACACCCCCCCCTTCCAATTAAAACCCAGAAAATGAGGCATGCTGCCATGCTTGATTCCAGAGTGCTTCCTTCATTATGCGTCACGCCAACAACACACCCACAGAACCACATCACCTCTCTAATCTACAGCATCACCAGTGTTGCATCCCGTCGCTAAGATAATACCATGCACGGATGGACTGTCTGTTGTCCCTGATAATGGCTTTGGAGTGTTATCTGAGGGCTGATTATAAATCAGTGTTGCTGTTACTGTATATTGTCACTGTCGGGTGGAAACTATACATGTCCAAAGCCCGTCCCTTTGTTACAGTACTATATACAAAATAAAATAAAATAGAATAGTGAAGATATAGTGACACACTAGTATGACTGAATAGTATTTCTGCTCGACATCAAATGATAGTGATGACTTCAAAAGTGTTTTCTGTTGAAATGCTAGCATAGCAGTAGTATTGATTAGCAGTAGGGTGATCGGTGAACCAATATTATCCAGTGCATGAGAAATGCGCTACCCGCCCCTTTAGACCAGAAAGCACGCTGGCTGGGCCAGGCTAGGCAATTGTAAACAAACACACAATGTATATTTACAACTAAACATTGCTATCAAGAATGTTGAGAAATAGAAAATGCAGTAACTGAAAACATATTCTATTGTATCAACACCCAATTTATTTCACCCCTGTTCACCTGCTTTAGTGGGACAATTAACACCCAATTGTCGAGAATTTGCAAGCCTGTAGATCAGCTTTCTAGCTGAGCAAAACCAATAGTGATATTGATTGAAATTGAAGTCATATCAACCTCTTGTTTTGAAGTCAAGTCACATCACCCAGCGGTATACTACTCTAGATTCAGCTCTGAAGTGCTTGCTGTTCAAATGTTGACACAACATGAGCAGCAGCAGTATAGTTACTGTAGCAGAGAGCGAGGCGCGTGGAACGCTATTCGTGTTGCTTTTTAAAGAGCAGGGAGGACAGTGGTGTCGGTGTTTGGTTTTCTGGCCCCGTTCCAGGGTCTACAGGAGGAGGAGGGCCGGCCGGCCACCGCTTAAAAAAGAAAAAAATAATGAGGATGAATGGATGAGCTAAGAAGCTGACTGGAAGCCTTGGTCCCACATTGTCCTTGCGGTTTAGAACAAGCACCTTGGGGCATCAGCGGGAAGATAAATGACTTTCACACTGCAAGGTAAAAAAAAAACTGGAGTCAATGTCCGTGCTCAGCAGAAGAGTTCAACTGGGGTGTGGGTTGTGGCAGTGGTGTGGGAGGGTGGGGTCTAGGGGTGAGAGGCCCTACCACCCTCGCAGGTTCAGAAATCAAGAGAAAAAGAAGGCACTGCAAAGTGCGAATCCGCTACTGTGCCTCCTAAGCATCCCAGCAGGCAGGCAGGCAGGCAGGCCTGGGCTGCCGTAATGTGCAGGTGCCTCGGCCTCATAAATTATACATCGTGATCAATTCAGCCCATTTCCTCTTTCCCGGGTGTTGGTGGTGGAGTCTTGATTTGCAAGGCTTTCAATTTGCACATCAATCTTTGGCAGAACGGACTCGGCAATCAATTATTAATGTCCCCCCCCCCCCCCCCACCAATATGCCTCCAGGCAGGCTCGCCCAAAATCAGTCAAATGCCTCAGTCAGTGGTAAATTGATCTTATTATTCAATTGTCCCCCCCACCAAAAAAAATCAATGATTTCATTTGAGAGACTGTGGAAGTGGGAATGTTATTAGAAGAGTACTGTGTGGACATGTTGGCCTGCATTGACTGAGGCATACGTGTCATTTCAGGGAAATCTTATTTGTAATTTACTTTTTTTTAAAGAATACACATTAAAATGTGTGAAAATGCACGCCTGTGATGACATTGGGTCATCATAGGCGACACCAGATTGAATGCATGGCTGTAGACAAGAAAACTTTGCAGATGGACGGACATGGATTGAGATTTGATCTAAAATCTGATTAATCAGTAAAACGTTCAGGTGGAGACAAATGATGCATAAAATAACTGAATTTGAGATAAAATCCCGGTATACCTTGTTGAGCGGCTCTGTACTAGTGGCCTTTTTCTCTAGATTAAATAGCTTGTCGATCGGCTATTTTCTGCTAAATGTTTTCCGCAGAATACGGATGATGTGGTTTAAGGGATTAAATGTGAATGGTTCATTACAGTACCGTTCCCTGGGATCCCCCAAAATGACGGCTCTGGAATGAGGGTTGTCTGATTTGGTGAGGGTGTTAAAAAAGAACAACTACTAGTGGATGTAGAATGATTAGGAAGGAAAGCACACATGCGGTGGCGGGACATGCAGGCGCTTGGAACGTTCACATACCGGACTTTACAGAAAAACTGAAGTGGTCTGAAAAGTGTTCCACGACAGATGTCGTTTCTAAGCAATGGGAGAGACCAAAATTAGGGATGCACCGATATATCTGCCAGATACCGTTATCGACAATATCGACCTAAATAAATAAAATACAAATATCGGTATCAAACCAATAAATATCCCCCAAACATTTTTAATAATATTTGTTTGCATGTGCAGCTTTCAAAGGGGCAACAAGTTGGAAAAAGAAAAACTACATTGTTTGAAGTATGTGCATCAATAGGTCTAATGCTGCGTTCACACTGGCAGATACACAGATAGACAAAGCTAAGCTACACAGTCAGTCACATTGAAAATTAAAAGGTAGCCTGAAATCTCTGTAGCTGCCAGTATGAGCATAATACAATAAGTAAGGTAATAAGAATTAGAAATTAGAATTCTACAATGTGCACCCAGAATCACAGTAACTGTGTTGTTTCCTACAGGACACTTTGTGATGCATTATGTATCTGCAAATAATCAGATATAGGCCAAAACTTCAATATCGTGCATCCCTAACAAAAATGGTTTTCACAAAGAAAACAAAAAAACAGAAACCTGCCTGTTTGGAGGAATGGCACAGACAACAACAACAACAATAATAAAAAGGGGGGGGGGGGGTATATTGGGTAGAGCGAGTAAACATGTGCGGAAAACACAAAGAGCTGAAAACACAAAAGGAACGCATATTCAGGTGAACGATGAAAGCTTATTGTTCCTATTCAACAAGTTTACTTTTGGGGGCTGTTAAATCTGAAAAAATAAAAACGGCTCTGCTGTGTTCAAACGCAGTCTATTCTCAAACTAATTAGAGATAATTACCCTATGAACACGTGCTTCCAAAAGGAGAACAAAAGAAAGGCAGGAGAGTGTCTTATATAAAAACTGCGTTCAAAGACTTCAAATAGCCAATAAGCATAACGTCTCTGTTGGGTGGAAACCTCATGTCCAAAACTGTTACTTTTCAGGATTAAAAAAAAAGATCGACAAGCAAAACAGACACGTTAAAGTTCAAATATGGAGATGAGGTTTCTACATGATGATAGTGACATTCTTTGATTGTGTGTACTATATGTCACTGTTGCTTTTCAGTTTTCACTGCAACAAAATAAAATAAGATTCAGTCATTATATCTACTATTATCTAGTTGCAGAGAAACCTGCATCACAGATTTGCTGACAAGCTTTTTGTGTAGAGTGTGTTTCAACTCACACATAATGGCACTTTTTATTTTCCTTTGATAGGTAATTTTTTCAACTTGGCATTTGTTTAGATTTATCTTGTGATCATATTCAATGTTCAGATTTTTTCTTTTTGTATTGCTATTTTTATTTGCTAATTTGTATATATTTTGTCTTGTATTGACCTGCTTTTTAGTTTTCCGGCATTTCGCTGCTTGTTATTATGTGAAGCACTTTGGGTTGCATTTTATGTATGAAAGGTGGTATATAAATAAAGTTTATTATTATTATTATAGAACTAGCGTAAGGCCTGCCTACTTTTTTCTAAAAGGGCCAGCATCTATTTCTTTTATTTTTAACACACATTACCAATAGAATTGAGTAAAAAAATGGCTAGGGCGGAATTCTCCTTTAACTTAAGAGCTGTATGTGTGGCCAATGCTGTTTGGCCACTCAAAATAGCTAAACAGCATTGGCCACGCCTCCAGGTCTTAAGTTAAGTCATAAGACCTGGACACGCAAAATAAGGAACTGAAACTGTTTGTCATCCTAGAGTGCTCTATGCTAGCATTTCCCCCTCTGCCAGATACAGTATCTCTGCTAGCATGACCTATTATTTACAAAAACTGTATACGGTATATATATATTATATATAAGTTGACGTATCTGGTAGAGCAGATACGCAATGTCTTAAAAATCCACTACGTTTAATGATAGTATTTATTTCTGCTCTATTTCTGCTCTGTTCATCATTCAGAACACAACACAACATAACAGATGATAATAGACAAACTAATCTTTGCAACGGATGGTTTGATATATACAGTCAGTCTGTGGGAGGAATGACTCAGCAAAACGGCAATAGATCAGATCAGTTCAGTCAAACTCTGTGCCAAAAATGCTCTTTCAAATGAATTCATATTGTGTTTTCATTCACTTCAAAGTTCACTCTGGTTGAATTACGTTCCCATTTAACTGTTTTCAGTCCATATAAGTGACAATAACAAGAAGACAATGACAGGGTACATTTGAGTAGACACAGACCTTTCCATGACTTCTATATCAAAGCAGAAGCGCTTGTCAATGGAGTCTGTTTTCCTCCGAATGCACGACTTCAGCTTGAACATCTCGGCAGGGCTCATGACCAGACCGTTCTAAAAATACACACAGACACAAAGCAACACACACACACACGTGGAGGTGAAGACGTTATTTCAGGATCCTACTCTAAAACTCAACATTTGACAGCTAGTGTTTACACCAGCTGCTTTTGTTTTCTTTTCGAGGACCTTCATAACTGTGTAGAAATGGAAGCTCTGCTGAAGGCCAGAATCTCTTGTCAGTATGGAAACTAAAAGCAAATCCAGTGCATGGGGGAAGTGGCAAGTTGTGTTAATTTAAAGGTAAAATTATGCCGATATAAATGGCTACTGTTTGTTCAGTAACAGGAGTCTCTCAAGCTTTTAATGAACAGAAAGTACATGTACTTGAGTAAAAGTACTCATTATGCAGAATGACCAATTTCATAAGTTTTAAAATGTATACATTTTTTGAAAATAAATCCACAAGCTCACAATGCATTGGAAGCTTGCAGTTTAAGTGTTTTGTAATAATCAAAATCTACAAAGTAAATAAATAAACAAAATACATTTGTCAAATAAATGTAGTTGGATCTGAGATGTAGTGGAGTAGAAGTATAAGTATTGGAAATTGAAAATACTCAAGTAAAGTAAAAAAATAAGACCTCAAAATTGTACAGTACAGTACAGTTAAGTAAATGTACTTAGTTACTTCCCACCACTGCCATTACTGAACTGTCAATAGCAATGAGTAACGTCATGCATTTGTTCTTTATGCATCATACAAATTGTATAAATTTTCTCCTCTGGGAGTTGCTGGCACAAAACATTTTAGAAGGGGATGAAAAGGTTTGCGAAGCACTGAAATAGCCAACCCCCTGAAGCAATGGTTTTCAACTCTTTTCATATCACGGCCCATTAATTATTCTGCATTTGAGCCACGAACCACCATTTTGATGAGATTTAGTCTCTCAGACGCAAAACATTTTAGATTTAGTTGTCGTTGGAATAAGATTTTGTCCACAATTCCATGCTGTATAGATGTTGCTACCATAGGAGTGATAACAGGCAAACATTGATAAAAAAAACAATTCTCTAATTGGTAGACTTGTAAATTAAATAATGAAGATGTTTGACGATTATTAAACCAGATAATTAAACCAGACAATAATTAAACCAGATGGACCCATACGGGTCCATCTGGTTTCATTTTACGCTCTCAAGAGTTAAAGATCTAAGAAGGGTCCATTTGGTTACCAACTCTCCATCGCTGGTTGAAAACCACTGCCCGGTTGTACGGCACCTGTTTGGTGGAGGACTTGTTGTCAGTGTTGCTCATGGTGAAGGTCTTGGTGTCCTTCTCGTAAGTGCAGTAGTGACGTGTCCACGTGCATCCCAGAGGACCTGCACAACACACCAGCGGAGGGAGAGGTATTTACTTAAGTAAAAAATACCTTCATGTAAAAATACACAGTTACACAAGTAACTCCAAGCCTCCATTAAAAATTTTACTTGAGTAAAAGTACAAGTAGCGTACAGCATAATAGTTAATCTAATACACATAGATATACACATAGAGTATAAGTGGTTAATGTGTATTTTATCTAAACTAATAAAAAAAATGTCAGTATGAAGAAATGTCTGTGTGTATGTCCTAGCCCCCCTGCTCGGGGTGCGCACGCTTTTCCGACATCCCAATAATTCAACAGGCAATAGTCCGACAAATCCGTCGGACCATTGTCCCAAATTCCGGATTTTTTCTCCAATGGTCCGACATGTCATTACCCAGACAAAAATTCTAGCAATAGTCCGAAAACCATAAGTTAGACGGGACAATAGTCCGACATGGGAAACAGTATAGGCTACTATCATGTCAGAAAATCGTGAGAGAGAGAGAGAGAGAGAGAGAGAGAGAGAGAGCGTGCGTGGCACTCTCCTTGATCCGCAAGCTCAACTTGCAACCGCAATGCTTTTAGTGAGTTAGTGAGAGAGAGAGAGAGAGAGAGAGAGAGAGAGAGAGAGAGCACAGTAGAATAGTGGAATTCTCAGACAAATAAAGGATACAGAAAAATGTAATATATAGATTCGGCGAGAGAGAGGGGGGGAGACCCCCTCTCTCTGCATTGCGGGTTGCGCAAAAACGGTAGTATATGTACTCATATACCTTACTGCGCATGCGTGGTTGCCACAGCTTCACCCTTACTGCCGATCATGTGATCGGTGCATGTTGGGATTCTTGGGAAGAAGCGCCGCTGTTGAGCGTGTGTGTGTGTGTGCGCGCGTGCGTGTGTGGTTAGCAGTGAGAAGGGGCAGGGACAGGGCCCTGGACTGTCAGCAAGACACTCACGTTTCTCCTGGACATAGAGGAAGCCCTCCATGGACCAGCGGCCTGGAGGTTTATAGTCCTGGTCCGCAGATCTGATCCTCTGCATCAGCTTCTCCACCTCCTGCTTGGTGCTGACAAAGTTGTTCCTCGTCTGCATGACAAAACACACAAACACCCTGGAATCAGCCCCGACCCACAACCATGAGCCAGTCCTGGAATCATCCCCGACCCACAACCATGAGCCAGTCCTGGAATCAGCCCCGACCCACAACCATGAGCCAGTCCTGGAATCAGCCCCGACCCACAACCATGAGCCAGTCCTGGAATCAGCCCCGACCCACAACCATGAGCCAGTCCTGGAATCATCCCCGACCCACAACCATGAGCCAGTCCTGGAACTTTGGTTCGACGCAAAGAAAAATAAACATTGCATAGTAGTCTATTGGTGAAAAAAAAGTGAATTTCCACAACTTGAAAATAGCTGATCTGCAAGCTCACAGAACTGAAGAGGTATATTGGTAAAGAAAGAAAAGCAGGTGTGCTTCCTCTGGATAAGGCAGTGGGTGCTCAGCTATAAATACAACGTAACTATAATAAACCAAACCACCAACGTGGAAAAAGCACCACTCCAAAATACAAGATGCAAGACTGGCTTAGTTGCAATTTAAATTTAGTTTTTATTGGGGTTTTTCTAACACACGTTTCAGCAACAGCCTCCCTCAGAGCAGAAGAGGTATATACGTGGTCTGATGTCTCAGTATTGATCAAAAATGGGGAGAGAAATCAAACAAACAATAAAAAAAAGTGGGGATGTGTCCCTGCAGGCTTGCGAGTGGCAAGGTTGCAGTGATAGGAGGCGAGGCAGTTTTACTGTGGGCTACGAACTGGGTTTTTTGACAAGAGCAGCCATTAAATAGCCTGCAACTCAACACGTCTGGAGGAATATTGATCTCATGTGCTGCTGCGGCACACATTCTCATTTGCTCTCTCTCCCCGCGATCCATTTGTAAATACAGTTGCTTGTTGTACTGGAATGATATTCCAGGAGGGGGATCTGATTACACATGCTCTACATCTCGTACAAAAATAATAGCCGATCTACTAGCACACATGTTGTGACGATGTGAGCTTGTAGATCGGCTATTTTCACTATTTTAAAAACTTTCTGAAAGATTAAATTAAAATATATGTTATTATTTTTACAATATAATGACATGCCCAAAATAGGGATGCCATGTTGAAAGTGGATGAAACCAAGGTATGATTTGGTGGGTTACATTATGTTATGTATGTTCATTTAGTTAAAGTCAAAGTCGTACGATTAGTCACACACGTTACCGCAGTAACAGTAACTGTTCTCCGCATTTGACCCATCTGGTGTGCCGCGCTTGCATGGGAATCATTAGTTGATTTAACCCCCAATCCAAGCCTTGATGCTGAGTGCCAAGCAGGGAGGCATTGGGTCCCATTTTTAGTCTTTGGCATGACCCGGCCGGAGATCGAACCCCCGAACTCCCAGTTTCAGGTCGCACACTCTAACCACAAGGCCACTGTCTGGCTCATAGCTCTCGTGGTAGAAGGTGAACAGATTTATAATTCTTCCATTCTTTTTTAGATTTTTTTTCTCAAATTCAAGAAGAAGAAGAGAAAATAGCCAATCTAGTATGATATTTTCACTAGTTTGGTTCCTGGGGAGGAGATATCACGTCTCACTCTTGGGCCTGGAGCTATAACAGGTTTGGGAAGCAGTGCTTTATGTGACTTACGTTCTGCAGGTTGAACTGCAGCTGCTGCTTGTAGGGTTCAAACTCCTGGGCCAGCTCATAGCCCTCGTGGTAGAAGGTGAACAGACCCTGCAGAAAGGCCAGCAGCTGTGAATGAAGGGAACACACATTTACACACTGGAGATGGAACAACACCAAAAGCAACTGTCGTCATGAGGTCATTTTGACCTTAGATTTTGAAGTTTATTATCTTTGCCCATGAAGCGTTCAGAAGGTTCCCCTTCCATGACCATCATCACCCATCACCATTCCATCATCTGACAGTTTTTTGACATCTGAAACATTTTCTAAATATGAATTTAAGCACATGCTACTTGTGTCTCATTTTACTTCAGTCATGCTAGTGTTAAGCAGTCATTTTCAACCTTTTTCATAAAGGCCCATTCTTTATTCAGCATTCGAGCCACGGACCACCGGTTGCTGAGATCTAGCCACTCAGACCCAAGACGTAGAATATTGTGTATAGATTTGGTCCACAATTCCATGCAGTATTGATGTTGGTACCATACAACCATAGGACAGGCAAACATTGATCAAAATAACAATTCTTCTACATTCTCTAATTGTGTAGACTTCTTGTAAACTAAGTTAAGTAATGCAGGTGTTTGAACAATTAATTCAATTTAACTGTTGAGAGCATAATTAACCAAATGGACCCACAAGGGGTTTCATTTTACGCTCTCAAGAGTTAAAGATCTACAGTATAAGGGTCCATTTGGTTACCAACTCTCCATTTAGCTGTATTCGTATAAATGGATAAAGTGGTTAGAAGAAGTGGCACCATAACCATAACAAAGTCAACTAAATAAAACCTTTTTTCGTGTACATCATGTGTGTGGGGTGAATGGGTAAATAATGAATATTGATTGATCAAATATTCTGTGTAACACACTTTATTTGTTCCGTGTAACAAATAAAGTTGTTGTTGGGCAGAAACCTTGAATGTCCATTTATCTCCATGTATCTGGAAGACCAGAGTGTCGGTCAGTCAAATCTACATGCTCATCGGGGTGGGGGGTACTTGGCTTCCTACTCATGTTCTTAGACACTGTAGGGCTGTATTTTGCGTGTCTTAAGTACCAGGTCTTATTACCTAACTTGAGTAAACTAAAGACCTGGAGGCGTGATCAATGCTCTTTGGCCACTCAGAATAGCCAAATGGCATTGATCCAGGTCTTTAGTTTACTCAAGTTAGGGAATAAGACCTGGTACTTAAGACACGTAAAATACAGCCCTGAATACCTGAGAGGTTAATGCTTCCTGTTAACTCATTTACTAAACACGCTAGCATTGACTACACCCTCTCCATAACTGCACGCACATTTAGCATGTTAATGTTTGTCTGTGCATGCATGCGTCACTAGGACCAATTGTCCCAAGTATAGAAGAATTTGAGAAATAGACCATGTGAGGAGAGGACCATGTTTGTTTTATGGTAACAATAAGAATGTAGAGTCAGCCCCTTGAATGTTCACGCCTCCACGGGCCGCACAGTGGGGTACGGAAATTTGGCTGTATACATCGGCCATAGCCGCTGTGGTTCGTGTACACAAAAACCTATAAATGTAAAAATAAATAATAATAATAATTAGAAGGAAAAAAAAGAAGAAAAGAAAATTAGGAATAGATATTTGGAGTTTAGGTTTTTCCCTATTTTAATTAAAAAAATGGCATTCATAAAATTTGGCTTCCAAAAATATTGATGTCCTGAAATTCAAACGTTTGTGCGCACTGTAACGTAATTGTACCACTTTCTGATTCAGCAGTATGAACTATTGATTGTACTGAGTAGAGATGAAGAAGATACACAGATCTGTCTCTAGAGTAGACTAATGGAAATTTGTGGGGAGGGGTGCGTGTGTGTGTGTGTGTGTGTGTTTGGGGGGGGGGGGGGGGGGACGTAAGGTGTGCACTTGACTAGACACTTTACACCAATGGTTCTCACACTATAGGCCAAGGGCATATACATATTTGTTTATGTTTGAGAACTGACAGCTTCAGTTCACAATGTACGCGCGCTCGCGCGCACACACACACACACACACACACACACACACACACACACACACACACACACACACACACACACACACACACACACACACACACACACACACACACACACACACACACACACACACACACACACACACACACACACACACACACACACACACACACACACACACACAATTAACGTTCGACCAGTACACGTCAGCTTTGCCGTGAAGCAGAAGGAAAAAAAAGACAACCCCCAAAAAAATGACATTTACCGGCTCCACAAACTCAAACTTCTTCTTCTCTTGAACCTCCTGTATTTTGAATACATACTCCAGCGAGGCATCGTAGAAGAGCTGCCTCTCTTTATCGATCTGCGCGTCGGCCTGGAGAATAGAGCAAACACAGCCATTGTGAGCACAGTGACACATGCTGAGGTCAGGGAGGGCAGCGGGGGGGAGGAGAGGGGGCACAGTGGAGTTTGTGTGTGGACAGACGTGGTTAATGCTTACACACCGTTACCTAGATACCTCTCTCTCTCTCTCCGTTTGTTCAGAGAGACACAGAGCGAAGAAGGTCAGCCCACAACCGAGTGGGCCGAGTACAGTTCTGTTTTTACTAGGATTTCATGCTCTATAGGGCAGTGGTATATCTCAAACTTTAATCGTCAATCATGTTGTGTAATTTCTGCCTCCTGGCCAAAATATATTAATATATTTCAGTATATTAATATATTTATATATACTACTTACATCTTGGAGAAATGAGTCTTTCTTTTTCGCTGACAGGTTCAGATGTCTCTCCAGTGTTGAGTAGTATTTTTCAGTCTCCTTATCAAATTTCTTCTTCCCCTCCTAAAGAGATCCACAAAAAGTAAAGAACAAAGAAGTGGCCATCACCAGGGGTCCAAATGATCCTTTAACCTTTATAATTCCAAAATACATTTCTGATCTTGTGCAGTATCATGAGTCAACCCGATCGCTCAGGTCATCTGGGTCATCTGCTTTGTGTCCCTAAAACCAAAACTAAACGTGAAGAAGCAGCATTTAGTTTCTTTTTATGCGCCACATCTGGAACAAACTCCAAGAGCAGGTCTGCTGCTACTCCTATTTCTTTTACCCATTTAGACCTGAGGCCGATTCTAAAAACACCTCTAAATCCTGAAGTTTTCTGGAACGTTCCCGGCTTGAAAGGTATAACAATGTATACTATACAGGTAGGTATACGGTATGTGTAACAGTTCTAAATGGGTTATATGACAGCTTACTATCTTTATGTTATTGTATACTAATGTCATCTTATAAAGCACATTTAATTGCCTTATTGTTGAAATGAGCTGCACAGATACACTTCAACACTTGCCTTGCCTTTATGAGTGTGTAACTGACAAGTGTACCAATGGAACCAAGTGGACACGTAAGTGTCCATTTGGTTCCATTTGTACACTATCAGAGTTAGCATTAGCAATTAACAATTTAACACTAATTATCACTGACCACAGCATCACACTGCATAAAATACCTGGCTTGCATGCCCTCAAACAGCCAGTAGGTGGGAGTCTAACAGCATTTTCACAGCCCCTTTCTTTCTGCATGATGAGTTAACATTCATTCCAATAGATTATCATGAGTTGTAAAAGTGGTGTATGTGACTGCGTAACGATGAGAAGGCAATGTCAGCATGGCTACTGAGGATGGCCGTTATCAGAGTGCGGAGTCACAAATGTATGGCCCTTGTCAGTGGAATGGCGTTGCTAGGTAACAGCTCAGGTCCGAGGTTTAAATTCTGCCGGCGGCGCTGCCCGAACAGCGAATAAAAACCTGATCTACCCATTTAGAATGGTTAGGATGATCAATGTGAAAAAGGGTCTACTGTACTGATTTCTTCTTGCTGCTTTAGTGGCATACCCGGAGGAAATACATGGCATGGCATGGAATAAAACCGTGGTTCTCACACTTTTATCCATTTTCTCCAAATCGGACCTCGACGGACCTCCATCACAAAAAATGTTGTGCCAGGAACCCCCCTGTACGAGATTTGTTTTGTTAAAATAGTTTCAAAAATACTAATCGTTCACATTTCTTTCCAGATCTTTTGTATTAAATAGATTGTATACAATAGACTGTATATAAATAGACTGTATACAGCTGTATACAAGCTGAATTTTGCTGGGGACCAGTGGGGGTTCCCGGACCACACTTTGAGAACCACTGACATGGCACAAACAAAACATAACACATAAACATACATTTTGGATTAATGCATTTGGCATGGCTTCGTAGACAGAGAGACAAATTGTGTGTCACAGCCTTGACGAAAGTTCACCTGTCCACTTATACAGCCACATTCACTATTCAAAATGAAGGAACAGGAAATAGATTTTTCGTTTATTATGGATTAGAGATTGAACATTTTGTGCAGAAACCACAGCTCCACTTCCCTGTGGAACTAATCCTTGTGCAGCAATAACTGATATTAATGGGAAATATTCTACATTTTTTAAATGGAAACATTATAGTTATACGGTATTTGATATTACAAGTATCTGTATACACAACAAGCATTCAAGGCTTATAGATTCATGTCTGCTCTTAAATGCCAAAAAGACAGTCTGCATGGCCTTCTCCAAAAGACCAGTTGGTGTTGGAGTTTCTGGGTGGAGAGGAACTTGACCTTGTCCCAGAGTTCAAGTACCTCGGAGTCATGCTAGACTCAACCCTAACCTTTAAAAAACATTTGAAGAAGTCTCCAATACGATTAAATTCAACCTTCAAAATTTTAAACAAATTCCTGACAGTTGGAGCGGCCAGATCGTTCACTGTATGATCCTATCACACATTGAATACTGTTTCACAAACTGGTCTTGCACAGGTGTGACTACTATCAAACCCATAGAACAGCTCTACAAGAGTGCGCTCAAGGTGTTTGACAGGAAGCCCCACTCATATTATCATTGTAACATCCTCCGGAGTCTCAATCTTTTTAGCTTTGATAAATTTAACATTTTCAAACAGGTTGGGGTCGTATACAAGACCCTACATGGGTCTGTGCCCGCCCCCCCTAAGTGAATTCATTAAACGAAAGCCTGATAGGAGAAATAGTACCAGAGCAACCACTCGAGGAGACTGGGAAGTGCCGCACCGGCAAACAACATTCGGCCAAAATGAGTTGCTACACAGGGTTGTGTAGCATGGAATGGCCTTCCTCTGCGTATAAGGGATTGTGCTACATTTCCATCTTTTAAATACAATCTGAAAAAATGGTTGCTTGAAAACCAAAGCTGCAACCATTCATTTTTTATGCTGTGTTCCCTATGTAATGTTATGTAAATGTATTCTACTGTTTGCCTGTCTGTTTTCCGTTTTGTGTTTCTTGTGAGGACTGCGGATGAAAATTAGCAACTGTGCTATATCCAGTGTATTTACGTCCATGTGACGTCCATTAATATGCTTTGTCCTGTCCAAATAAACAAATTAAGTAAAGTAAGTATTAAGTAACATATACTTCCTACAGTATGTTGTGTAACCCCCAAAATGAATATACATTTGTCCAGAGACCCCCATTTGTATATATTTGGTACCAGGGAGGGAGAACCGTACTGTTGTGTTGTTAACCCATTTAGACCGTAGGACGTGTGGAAGTGTCATAACTAATCCAACCGACGGATTGCTAGCTAGCACATTTTCATTGAAAAATATTCATGTATTTTTTATTTTTTGGGGGGGTTGGCCTCTCCTTCGGCACCATACTCCTTGCTCTTTGCGCATGCGTGTTGCCGTTCACTTCACTGTTTACGGCTCAGAAAGAATGCCTCGTATCTCCTAATCTAGGGAGCTCTCTGTGTTTTTTTGTTAAAATTAATTTTATTTATTTATTTTATATTTTATTTTATAGAGAGACAGACAGTAGGCTGACAGGAAATGGGGGAGAGAGATGGGTGAGCGACATGCAGTAAAGGCCGTTGGGATCGGGAGTCGAGCCAGCGGCACACTGCCAGACTCGGACTACCGGCCAAGGTGCCTGGACCGCTGAGCCACGGCCCAGGCCAGCTCTCTGTGGTTTTGACCAGAAGGATATACAAAGCTCTTCATTTTTTACTTCAATAATTATGCTTCTCGTTCAAAATATGAACGCGTGGGATTATTCAGCGACTTTATCGTAATGATAGTGAGGTAAGCAAGCAAAAATATCTCTCCCGGTTTTTGTCCCGGAAGGGGGGGTAAAAGCGAGTAAAAGCGGCGGCACCCCGAGCTGTTATTTTGAATGAAATCCTGGCGCTGATTTAACAATAATGTAACTCTGGTTTCATTTTACGCTCTCGAGAGTTACATTATTGTCAAGAGTAAAAGATCTATGATGCTCCATTTGATTACCAACTCTCCATCATTTAGCTGGGGACCACCTGGAACCCCCTCAAGAACCACTGGTGGTCCCCAGACCACTGGTTGAAACCCTCTGTTTTACCCCACTGCGTCTCCTTCTCCACAGAACCCAATGGACAGAGAGAGGAGGTGACTGCCACTGTACTGTACTGTATACACAGGCCTCCGGATGCTTTGTTTGTTTTCATTCCCATGGCCCTGAAAGTGTTGCCTGGGGTCTAATCAACTTCACCCCCAGTACAGCGTTCCACTCCAGAGCACCAGTGCATCGTCGTGCCTTTAACTCATGCCGGGCAAAGACACTGTAACCATCCTGCATTACATTGCAGTCGGGCCGGGGCAGAGACCTCTTATCTCCACATTCTAACGTCATTTTAATTTTATTTTTTAGAATAAACGCCCTACTTCTACTTGGATCGTCCTACAGCGTCACAAAAAAGCATCACAAGCAGTAGACCTGCAAGCTTGCAGATCTGCTACTTTATACGTTTTTTTATTTGAATCGTGAAAAGTACCAGTTTTGGACATAATATGAGGTTCCCATCCGACAGAGACGATTACAACTGCAGAGGGCTAAAATAAAAAGAATAAAAAAAAGGAAAAAGATGAAAAAAAAGAATAATAATATTAAAATCAATAGACAATTTCACGTGGGCAACCATATTATTTCCATCCCTCCTGTCATGTGTGGGGCCAACACGATGTTTTCTGGGGTGGGGGGGAATCAATTGCGTATGGCTCCCACTCCCCCTCCCCAAGTAAAGAGAAAAATAAACAGGTGTATGGCAAAATAAGTACCGGTAGATTAATAAATATGATGTGTTGTTATTGCGTTGACAGGAAATACATTTCCCTAAAGGTTTGAGTGGATTTTTATTGCGGAACAAGGCAGGGTGATGTGTCTTTCTACCTGAGAGAGATACCTGAGAGAGATACTGAAGTGACATTAATTTATTATTATTATTATTTTTGGAGCATCTGAAACAACAGGGAATCAGCACGTACGCACACACCCCCTACACACAATTTACAATTCAGGCATCTAGCAGACGCTCTTATTCCAGAGTGACTTACAATAAGCAAGAACAAAACATGGTAATACTAATACATCAGACACCTTAAAAATAGTCATCAAGAACATAAGCTAAGAACCTAAAAGTTGAATATCTATATAATAGAAATATGCGTATACAACTACAGTATAGTGTATACAGTATACACTAGAGTCAGTGCTGTGTCTACATACAATGCTATTTAAGTTACATAAGTTGAGCCTTTGCACATGCCTGTAAGGTCATCGAGGCTAGGGCAAGTGCTACAGGCTAAGATGCAGTCTGAAGAGGTGGGTTTTCAGACTACGGCAGAAGATTGGGAGTGAGTCTGCAGTTCTGATTGTAATATAATGAGAAATGCATTCCATAGTTTTGGAGCCAGAAGGGAGAAGAGTTTGGGACGTGTGGAGCGGTGTACCGGCGTTTTAGTGAATGTACTTCCAGCTTCCCTGCGTTGGCTGATCTGAGTGCGGGAGGGTTTGTAGGGTTCGATCAGACTTGGTTGCTTTGAATGCCAGCATCAGTTTTGTACTTTGTGCGGGCAGTGAACGGGAGCCAATGGAGGCAGCAGAGTTTAGTTTGTATGTGTTGATGAAATTGTCAATATACAGTACTTAGTCTTAGTCATCATAGCTTAGTTTTTATTTAGTTACTTTTCATCAGTGAAAAAGGTAGTCAACGAACATTTTTCGTCATAGTTTTAGTCCACAAAAAAAACACTCCAGTCACCCAAGGGATTCCTGCTTGTTGTTGGTGATGCCATTACATCCCATTCAGGACATCGCTGATGTCGGCCAGAAATAACTCCTATCTACATCATTTAACTTGTGTTTTTGTTTTTTTTACTTGATCATAACGCAGCGTCACACAAAAGCACCAAAAGTAACAGATACTTTGCGACGCATTTCGAGCTTGTCGATCTGATACTTTTATATACTTTTTATTTATTTATTTAAATCCTGAAAAGTTTTGAGACATAGGAGGTTTCCACCCGACAGAGAGTAACTAGCTCCGGATGTTTACAGGTCTGTCCCTGTGAGAAGAGCCATGTAATCACATCGGAATTGTGAACAATTTAAAGGCCTGACAGAAGGGGGGATGGCACAGAAAACAAATGGTTCTTATAATGGCTCTTTAAAAGGCTATAATGTGGGGCGTATTCAACTAGATTAGGTGGGAGCGACATTCTAAAATGACTTGAAGTCAGGAGCCACAAGACAGTGACAACGAAATGTTGTGTGTAATTAGGTCTCATAGGACAACAATAGACATATTATGTCCATTGTGGTAAATTATCAGGGCTTGCTTCATGCATTTTGATGTTTGATATAGGACCATTTCTGCCTTTATAGGCTTAATAATAATAATAATAATAATAATGGTTTTTATTTGTATTGCACTTTTCATTCACAAGGAATCCCAGAGTGATACATGGTTAAAAACACAATACAAAAAAAAATGTGCACGGCTCCCTGGCATGAACGTGTCTTTGTTAGGATAGTATTGGAGGCAGACGGGCATGGTCAAGTGTTTCCATGTATGACTGAAATT
Source organism: Protomyctophum bolini (assembly GCF_963924005.1). Lineage (NCBI taxonomy): Eukaryota > Metazoa > Chordata > Actinopteri > Myctophiformes > Myctophidae > Protomyctophum > Protomyctophum bolini. The sequence continues at coordinate 18,521,760 of NC_137870.1, read as the reverse complement.
GAAATGTTGCATTTCGGTTATGTCGGAGCACCCGGCTAATGAGAGCACAAGCTCTAATGATGTGTTTCATGAACCATTAGTTGAGACTTTCAACTCAGGTTTAAGTTCCTTCTTAAACCTGAGCTGAAAGTCTCAACTAATGGTGAACAGTGTAAAGTCTTTAGAAGATGGACAAAATCCAGACAACTAAAACATACAAGCTAATGACGAAGAAGTCTTTCTTTGATGTAATGGAAAACGTCATCTTCTCAAAACTCAGATATACAAAAGTTGTGCAGTCTTAATTTTACCACCTTAAAAACATAGCTAAAATCAAGCCCTTTCTTTCCCGCCCAGACCTAACAAAAGTTATCCACACATGATTTCCTCTTGTGTTGACTACTGTAATTCCCTATCAACCGGTTACAACTCATTCAGAACGCTGCAGCTCGCCTCCTATACAGACAATTCGACCACATTACCCATATTCTGGCCACCCTACATTGGCTGCCTGTCTCATACAGAATTCATTTTAAAATACTTGAATTCACTCTAAAGGCTAGGTCCGGCCTTGCTCCATCTTACATTTCTGATTTACTCGACCCGAGCCAGCTTGCAAGGCCCTTCTTTCAATAAAATCAGGCTGCAAAAAAACTGTAGACGACCGGGAATTCGCAATCCGTGCACCGTCGCTCTGGAACGCCCTGCCCCTGTCTGTGCCCCGCTTTAAATCACTCCTAAAGACTTTACAAATCTGCGTCTAACCCCTTACCCATGTGTTTTGTGACTTTTTATTGTTATCTTCTGTTGTTGTGCTCTTGTGCATTATTGACACATTTATTTTATTGTAATGTGTGCCTCTATGATCCATGTTTTTACATATTTTCTTCTGTTAAGCACGTTGTGACTTGTTCTTAAAATAAGATTTATTAGTATTAGTATAATTATTAGTTGAGAAATTGGTATGGTCGTTAGAAGAGGTACTATCAAATGTAGTCCAGGTGCTTTGCAAGAACCTGGCTAAAAGTAATACAATAATACTTCTTTACATTGGAAAAGCGCCCTACGGGACTAATTTGGCCCACTGGCCCCCAATTGAATATCACGTAGCACAGGAGATGTACAGTAGTAAATTAGGAAATACACACCGCCCAGAGTGGTGGACGGTCTCTTAGGCCCTGTTTACACTGGCAGCCTTAATGTGATTTTTGCAACATCCAGACTGGAATCAAATTTTTTATGAAGTCTCAAGAGAAAAAAAGTCACGTGGAATCTGTTTTTACAAATTCGACATGAACCCTATTCAGAGGTAGTTTTTCTACAGCATGAACAGTCCGTCCTAAAGATCAGATTTGAGAAATAAATACGAGTTGACTGACCAAAAACAGCAAATCTACAAGGTCACAATGTGTCGCGTTGTGACACATTTAGCCGGTTTACCGGTCCTTCTCAGAACCCATCTCAGTTCCAGTTGCCCCCCCTTTATCTTTTCTGCGTGTATTTACGTATACGCAAGGGATTCCGGACAGACTCTTGAAGATGAAGGCTCTGCGTGTATCCAGCAGCTGGAAACGGAACAAGTTTTCACAACTGTTCAACAACAACTCGGCAAGGATATCCATCTCACATGGGATCTCTCTTTCCATCTGTTTGCCTTTGTTTGCCACAGTGAAGAAACGTGACGGTGATAAACCGGGCAAACTCTCCACAACGGTGGAAATTTCCAATCTGCAGTCGTCATCTCGGGCGGCTCTTTGATGTCAGCGAGCACGCCTGGGGGGTGGGTTCACTAATTGCGAGGCTGACAATAATAGGAGCAGGTGTTCCTCCCAGTCATCAGGTGTGCCACAATCTGCTGCAGATAAAAGATGTGTCGGGGAGAGAGAGAGAGAGAGTGTGTGTGTGTGTGTGTGTGTGTGTGTGTGTGTGTGTGTGTGTGTGTGTGTGTGTGTGTGTGTGTGTGTGTGTGTGTGTGTTGGGGGGGGGTATTATGTGTCATATTGCAGAAGCCTTGTATCTCCATATTTCGTAAATCAGTGACCTCCTTCCTCACACTACAGTGTCAAACCAGAAACAGCCAGTCACAACAAGACCTCAAAAAGCACATTGAGCTTGTTAGATCTTAAGAATGAAAGTGGCTGACTAAATAATAACTACATTGCATCCATTGCAACACAGGTTATCTTTCCCCCCCATTTCCCTGAAGAGTAGGCCTAACTGTTTTGGACATACAAGTTCTTCGCCCCAACGAGTATGTTGGCCGTGATGGCCATAAGCCATTGTTGTCTTTGAAGGATGGGCCATAGCAACCCTCTGGGATTGTGATTTCCCATCTCCATGGCAACAACAATAAACGGCAGAAGTGTGTGTGTGTGTGTGTGTGTGTGTGTGTGTGTGTGTGTGTGTGTGTGTGTGTGTGTGTGTATATTGGGATTTTGACTGTGAATATCAGACGCCTTCACCCACATCTGTGTCCAACAACACTGGATTCTCACAAAGACAACACCAGGGCACTCCCGGACTCACAGCCTGGCCATGTGTCAAAAGGATTTCACCAAGGGCCTCACTTTCAAAATGACTTCTGAGAGGAGACATGAAAGAGAGAAGGTGCCTACGGCTTGCTGCTAGCTCATTAGCGCTACGCTTAATTGGTGCAGGGGTCCAGGACACAGATGATAATGCAGTGTCCAGTTTATTGTGATGCTCTGTTGGCATCAAGGTAGAAGAGAGATCACACAAGACTGGCCTCAAACCCAAACCCTTTGCTGAAAGGATGACACAAGCGTGAACTGCCACCTCGTTGGGAGACAGAGCGCAAAGCATTTGGCTAATAAATAGAGAAGTAATTCCACAAACTGCTTCTGACGAGGGGAAAGAAAATCCTCTGCCTCGTCGTTGAACTGCATCATTAAAGCGGATGATTACTTTCATTCATAAACCTCAAGTACTTAGATTCTGAACTGGCCTTACTGGGGAGGGAGTCTGGGAGATAGGTGAGTTGTTGCTCGGAGTCTAATAATGATCATTTTAACAATGTGAAAGAAAATATTTAAAAAGAAGGAAAACCGTTATACTACTACTTGGAACGATGCAAGTTAGAAATGCATGCCCCACCCAGTTATTATGTATGTGTCCCTTTTATGTATGATACAGATGTCATCAGAAGCGTTAATATTGTAGCCGCGAGGTAGCGATGATTTAGTAATGAGCGACAAACATTGACGTTCTGTCAAAACACCTCAATCTGAGATAGGATTCAGAGAAAACAGGGTTTTAAATTGGGGAATCATTTAATTGATACCTAGCGACGGTGGATATCAGCGAGACCATTCTGAATCAATAAAAACCTAAAAAGACGTTAAAGACGTCGTCAACGGCAGCGAGTGCCATTCAGTACCTTCATGATGCTTAGTGACATCATAGAAGGTAGGTTTGTTTCCCTGCCCAGGCAGGTGTGAAAAATCCCATACAGCCACAATGGGCTTTTTCCCCTGGACCATTCTCACATGTCCCAAGAATGGGTGGACCATAGGAGAAGTCCCTATCTCCCTTATTTATTTATAGGAATATGTACACGTTTTTCACCGATCTCGTCCCCCTATGATAGACCAGAGACCCCCATTATATCTATCTATATTGTGTGAAAAAAATATTAAAGAAGTTAAGTTACCATGTCATTTTTATGGAATACTTTACATTGGGTAAAATATACCCGTGTTTAGTGAGGGTGGGGATTTATATTTAGTGTTCTATGGGTTAAGACGGTGTGCGTCTAACCCATTTATCTATTTTGTGCCACTGCCAACCACAGACCCCAGATCATCATACTGACACTGTGTCAATCCAATCTATCCCTAATCCAATGTCAACCCTAGGCAGGACCCCAGCTCATCATACTGACACTGTGTCAATCCAATCTATCCCTAATCCAATGTCAACCCTAGGCAGGACCCCAGCTCAACATACTGACACTGTGTCAATCCAATCTATCCCTAATCCAATGTCAACCCCAGGCAGGACCCCAGCTCATCATACTGACACTGTGTCAATCCAATCTATCCCTAATCCAATGTCAACCCCAACCACAGACCCCAGCTCAACATACTGACACTGTGTCAATCCAATCTATCCCTAATCCAATGTCAACCCCAGGCAGGACCCCAGCTCAACATACTGACACTGTGTCAATCCAATCTATCCCTAATCCAATGTCAACCCCAGGCAGGACCCCAGCTCAACATACTGACACTGTGTCAATCCAATCTATCCCTAATCCAATGTCAACCCCAGGCAGGACCCCAGCTCAACATACTGACACTGTGTCAATCCAATCTATCCCTAATCCAATGTCAACCCCAGGCAGGACCCCAGCTCAACATACTGACACTGTGTCAATCCAATCTATCCCTAATCCAATGTCAACCCCAGGCAGGACCCCAGCTCAACATACTGACACTGTGTCAATCCAATCTATCCCTAATCCAATGTCAACCCCAGGCAGGACCCCAGCTCAACATACTGACACTGTGTCAATCCAATCTATCCCTAATCCAATGTCAACCCCAGGCAGGACCCCAGCTCAACATACTGACACTGTGTCAATCCAATCTATCCCTAATCCAATGTCAACCCCAGGCAGGACCCCAGCTCAACATACTGACACTGTGTCAATCCAATCGGTGCCTCTGGTATGTTACGCACATTGTGACAGCTGAAAATCATATTTTATGTCACGGTAACAGTTCATACAATAACGGTGAAACAGTGCTGTGAGCTTGTGTGTAGATCGGCTATTTGCGTTACTTGCGTCTACGTTTATATGTCTATGGGCCTCCTCCCTCGTGCATTTAAAAAAAGGCATTATGGGCATTGTAGGAGTTCAGCAATCCAGTCAAATCCTAGTCAATCACACAGACTTCATTATTCTTCTGGCCATAGAGTGCAAATTTCAAATTGTGCTACTGTTACTGTACTGCTATACTATTAACACTGAGTGACTGCAGTTTCTTCCAGCTGTGAAATTTGTGGGTTTTAATTGACGTTTAATTACATAATAATTACAGTATGCAGGATTTCCAGTCGGTAATGTGATAAGCATTTTGCAACATTTTAGAAAGCCTCTTTCAAGTCGTAAAAAAAAAAGATAATGGACAAAGATGCAAATAGCTGTTGGAACGAATAATACCTCAGACTATAGTAAAACACAATGTCCTATTTAATCAGCAGAAATTTGCATTGAAGTTCATTACTTATTATTGCTCGCAGTGGATGTTCCCTTCAAAGAAGTAGGTCATACAGTGATGCAGTACAACTCCTTATTTTTGGTCTATTATCAAACTCATTTAGCAGAATATTATACTAATGAATAAAACAGAATGAATATCCAAAACATAAAGAGCCACAGGGTCATCATTGTGAAAACGTGTAAAGTATCGTCTCTGTCGGGTAGAAACCTTGTGTGTCCAAAAATGTCGAGCTTGTGGATCTGCTACATTTGATGATCAGTAGTTTTCAACTCTTTTCATCTCAAGGTCCATTATTTATTCTGCATTTAAGCTACGGACCACCATTTGATGAGATTTGGCCTCTCAGACCCAAAACTTGTCTTAGAATACTTTGTTGTCGTTGAACAAGATGTTGTCCACATTACCATGCTCTATTGATGTGGTACCATAGGAGAGATAACAGGCAAATATTGATAAAAATAACAATTATTCTACATTCTCTAATTGTGTAGACCACTGGTTGAGATATTGTAGAATGATAAAGTAGGGAGTTAATTTAAGAAAAAAGATAACAAATTATGGAGATAAGAGGTTTCTTCCTGATATCGTATGTAAACCGTTTCTCAACGACGGGTCCAGGGAGTGGGGACCACCAGAGGTCCAAATGGACCTTCACTCCACTTAACTCATTCAATGCTTGACTAAACTAGAACTGCACTCTGTCGAGTGCATACTTGCTTGTTGCACACTAGTAGGCCATAAATGGCCAACTAGTGCGCAAGCAGAGCGCGCAAGTACTTTCGACCACTGTAAACTGTCAAATCTCAGTATCTCTGTGAAGGAACGTTTGAAATGTATAATTATTAGGTGTAACTATTTGCTACCTACCTACTTTATGCATATAAACACCTAGTATTATTATTGTATGTTCAAGTTTCTATCTATATAGTCATATGTATACTATATACATAATCAGTAAAATAAAATAGCAAATTGTGCCTGATCTGCTGGGACCAGAGTATGTGGTGTGTATACGCATGACTAGCTCTAAATGATGACGTAAGACATACGTATACATATACATATACTATATAGAGTATGTAGTTGTAAATTGATTAGCGGTATACTGTGGTTACTTTGCGCCAAAACGTGACAGCCGTCCCGCCATTTGATGCGTATGCAAGAAAAACAGCAAATCTGTGCCTGGTTTGCTGGGACCAGATTACACAAATGACCATATTTCTTACGTCATCATTGAGAGCTAGTCATACATATACACACCAGGTACTCTGGTCCCAGCAGATCAGGCACAATTTGCTATTTTATTTTTACTGATTATGTATATAGTATACGTATGACTAGCTCTAAATGATGACGTAAGACATATGGTCATTTATGTAATCTGGTCCCAGAAAACCAGGCACAGATTTGCTGTTTTCTTTGCATACACATCAAATGGCGGGTTGGCTGTCACGGTGAAGAGACTTGCGCGCTCTGCTTGCGCAAGTAATAATAATTTAATTCACCCAGTGCCACAATCTTTTCAGTGCATACTATAGTCATATTTCTCTCAGATGGGGGCTGCCAACATTTTCTGGTGATTTTCAAGTGGCCCAAATCCAGAAAAGGTTAGGGACCTATGTCCTGTACCTGTATGTCGTTAACGCCCTACTTCCCTACGTCCCACTTCTACAGTGTCACACAAAAGCAGATCCACAAGCTGTCCCTGAAATTTAACCCATTAAGACCTGAGGCTGAAATGTCTAATCCTGATCTTAAACGGAATCTTTTCCCAATTGTAAGCCCAACTCTTATTTTGTTTCTCACCCGGTTCACCCGTGTGAACTGAGTGGTGCAACTATACTTTTATTTATAGTAACTGTACTACGTACTGTGCTCTGTATACTGTGCTCTCTACTGCACTTTGATTATTTTTGGAAAGAATCTTCGAGAAATGACAGTTGCCACTGTGGTGTCTTGCTGAGGGACCGCGCACCGTCTGACCACCTCCCTGGAGAGAGCATGGGAGAGAGCGGAGTAGAGCGCAACAGGCTGGGCTGCGTAATAGGAGGCAGGTACTATCATGATTACCTGCTGGAGAGCTTCAGATGAGAAACACCTGTGCTCCCAGCCAAACACTACAAAAAGGATTCGTCTCCCCGCACTCGCCCTTAGCTCTCTCCGTGGCAGGTTGGCGGGCGGTCTAGCGGCTGAATACTGATTTCCGGGTCCCCGTTGGGCTCGGCTGGAAACGAGGCTTGCAAGTACATGGCTTGGAGAATGGAGAACTCCCTTTAAATCCCCCCCGTGTGTGGAATTGATATTCAAGTAAGACGAAGACTGTTATATGAAGCCCCGGATGGGCTACCTTATACTCACCTATGCCAGGACGTCCCAGAAGATTTTGAGTTGATTATTGAAAGCTGAACTTTTAAGTTGACTACCCTGGAGCCTGAGACTATTATTTAAATTTCCAAACTCTGCGAATATAATTTGTTTCAATAAATGAGTGCCAAATCCTGGGCTCAAACCTGTTTCCTGCCTGTCTGTCTCTTGTTGTTGGTATCAATCCCCGGGGTATCCACGGAACATCCAGCCGCCCAGGAACAGGCCCAGGGGGCCGGCCCTGTTCCAGCGAGCCTTCCCACATCCGAAACGGTCGAGAAATGACAGACTTACAGTGTTGCAGCTTGACGTGCTTGGACGTACGTACGGGACATACACACGTACGTACGGGGACATACATAGGGACACAGCTCCGCAATTGAGCGGAGGCACCAATTTCTCACATTCTACTAGTATAGGCCTACTTGTGGCGATATATTTGGACCTCACAAATGTAGAACGCAAAAGTACGAGTACACACATGATACAGGCAGTTTAGCTCCTTGGCCAGTGGGGTGGTTCAGTAAACACTGTAGCATCCAACACACTGCGGCTCGAGCCAGAGTTCAGGCCGGGCTGAGCTCCAAGGTGGAACCGATGGCTTTTTGTTTATTGGGTGAACTTCACAGAAAGATGTCCCAGTGTGCTCAAAGAGGCCTTTGTACACAACCACAGTTAACAGCGGACACCTCCACTGCTACTTTTTGATATGCTCTACTATGGTACCCACCCACGCTAGAGACTTTTTGAGTGGTGCAACCACTCCATTGCGGAGCTATGTCCGTCGGAGCACGATTGGCACGCGTTTGGTTGGTTTTCACAACCAAGTGTCACTGTTGCGCAGCCTAACACACACGCACACAAATTAACTGTATATATGATGATTTTGGGTGTGACAGTACAGTACAGTGACAGTACAGTAGGCTTACAGTAGAGGGAACCCCCTGGGGACCCCCACACATGAACTGTCATTTCTCAACCGTTTCAGATGCGGGACAGCTCGCCAGAACCGGCCAGGCACCCTGGGCCCATTTATGGGGGTCTGGATGTTCCGGGGACCCCCACACGGTTTGGAATGTTTTTACGTTCTCATATTTCTCTTCCTTGTGTCGGTCCATTTTTTCCGCAATCACCATTCAATCTTCAATGGGCTCCAACTATGGATTAAATGGAGGTTTTTTCAAATGTTTTTTTTAAAGAATGTGCAACGAACGGTTCTCTCATTACCAATGAACCGGTGTGTAATCGTAGTGAAGATCACTATTCTGTGACTACTTAAAGCTGAGTACAAACACATGGACGACAATGCTGGCAGTGTGGGCATTTTTTGGTTAAATATTATTTGTGGTAAATTATCAAAATAATTAAAGATTCTCCACACATTTTCAAGATTTTTCAAACCTTTTTGAACATGTCACGGTGTGAGCTTTTTGCTACTTCTGTGTGACACTGTAGTACGACAAAGTAGGTCATTCACTTACGACAAACTAAATATGGAGATACGAGGTCTCTGCCCGACACCACCACTATGTGGCCATGGATGAGCTTATGCTCTCAGCCTGTCTGCGGTGAAGCCCACTGGGCCCTGCAGTTCAAGTGACCTCACAGGGATTATTTCGCAGCAATTCCCAAATAAGGCGAGAGAGGCTTGCTATACTATATCCCCCCACTTGGTTCAGTCTGATATCATCCTCCCAACATGGCAGAGGGGTCAGTCAGCACCGCCTGCATATGTCTCCCAGGATTCCTGGAAGAAGCAAGAAAAGTTGTCCAGCACCCTCACCCCTCCCCCCTCGTGATCCCCATTCCTCCCCCTGCCTTTCATCTCAATGTAGTTGCTCTAATGTTTAACAGTGGAGTGGAATGGAGGGGGAGGAGAGAGGCCATTAGGAGGAAGTGGTCGGAGGAAATAGGAGACGGGGAGAGAGAGAGAGAGAGAGAGAGAGAGAGAGAGAGAGAGAGGGGGGGGGGGGGGGGGGGGGGGCAGAAACCTCGTATATCAATATCACACAAGAGTGCCGTTATGAGCTTGTAGATCGGCAATTATTTTATTTTGTAATGGGCGGGACCGTTCTGCCTTTATTCGGATAATACAGTAAAGTGTGACAGGGAACGGAGCGAGACAGGGAGTGACATGCAGCAAAGGCCATGGGGCTCTGGAATCTAATCCACGCCTCACGCTGCATTAGAGCCTGTATGTATACGTATATATATATATATATATATATATATATAGTAACGCCAACGATTTGTTAAACACGCACGCAGCAGAGGACACCGGGCATGTGCAGTGGAGACAGTTCATTATGGCAGAATCATGGGATGACTTGGGAGAGACTCTGGACAGGGTACTGTACATCATTTGGGAGAGACACTGACTCTGGACAGGGTACATCATTTGGGAGAGACACTGACTCTGGGCAGGGTACATCATTTGCAAAAAACAAACAAAAAGCTATCGATTGTTGGATTTGAGAGACATCTCTGATGGGAAAAGGACATGCAGCAGACAGACTGTATTCTGGAGATAACATATTGTTCAAAGCATGGCTGTTGTCATGCTTGCTAATGATCATAATAGTGCTATACATACAAGAGTTTTGTAAATTAGGTTTGTGAATAAGTGTGTGGCTTTTGGATGCCAAGCTAATGTGCAATCATTAGAAAATAAACAGATTCAAGTTCATTGCGAACATCTGAAATCTTTTTGCTCTCAAAAAGGATTGAGAGCAAATGACTACATCACCTCCGTGCCTAGTATGTGTGCGTGTGTGTGTACATGTGCGTGTGCGTGTACATGTGCGTGTGCGTGTACATGTGCGTGTGCGTGTACATGTGCGTGTGTGCAGCAAAGGGGACCATTCTTGCCACAGATCCTCTATGGGCTAATAGATGTCAGCTTATCCTGAAGGTACAGTACAAATTATTAATCCCCCCTCTGAAAATCATATTAAACCCCACAATTTCAACATTTCTGAACAATACCTTTGGAGATGGCCATGTTTATGATCGCGGGGTCTTTGCGTTCTCCTTTCTCGGTTGCGTGATAGGTTAATTTTAACGACTGACAAGGGGGTATATTGACTGTGGTACGGAATATGTGCAGTAGATACAGTAAAGTACATGCAGTACTAGTTTTAGATTAAAATCAGTTGTATACAGCAACGATTCTCAAACATATTTTAATTTCAAAGACCGCCATGAGAGTTATGGGGGGTGGACTCTCATATGTACACACTCAGAATTACAAACCTGGCTGGAAGGTTATAGATCTTGACTCTCTATGCACACAAGTTAAGCTAAAATGATGGCTTAAATTGCATCGGTTCTTAGATTCCTACCCCCACCAATTTGCCCCTTCCCCCTACTTTCTGTGTAAATAGATCTCTTTTCTTCTACGGGAGCTTTTACCATTATGCAATGTAATGTATGTATTGTATGTCTTACTGATGAATTTAGTATAATGGACCAGAATGGAAACAAGCTTCCCTGGGGCTTATTTATTTTCTTTATAGCTATAAAATACTACTCAAAGGGGACTGGTTGTCCGAGTTTAGAACCCGACGCATATAATGCAATAATGCTATAAGGATAACACAAAAAGCCCTGAGGGCTTTATGTTTCTCTTGTGGTCCTACAGTATGTTATCAATCCATCATGACATGCAGGCCCAGTCTTACCTTGGCAGCGCCTATCTGCTCTTTCCGGAATTTTTCCAAGGGCGTGATCAAGACGTCGTCCGCATTCTGAATCTGAAAAAATGAATAAGAAAGCAAAATGTGAAGAGCGACTGACAGACCGATAAATAAGTAGAAAAGAAAAACAACTCAACAGCGCTGCACTGTATCGTGATTTGTCTTTGTCGGATGGAAACAGAACAAAACTGTTAAAAATAGCAAAAGGCGCAGATCGACAAACTCAAACAGGTCACCTAGCACATTCCGATCTTGTCGATCTTCTACTTTTGATACCTGTGTGTGATGCTATAGTATGTAGGACATTAATTTATGAAAAAAACACAAAATTAAAATATGGAGATAATAGTTTTCTTCCCGACAGCAACGATATTCAGCTTGTGTAGATGTCACAGAGAGAAAAAAATGGTAACGCTTCAATTGAAAAATAGGACCCAGTGAATGTGAACACGAGTGCAATACAGAGCAATCACATTTAGCACATTCATCTTTTTAAAACCGTTGACAATGAATAATACATTTCCCGCGAAGAACCCCCCAAAACGAGCCAACCTCTATAGCTGGAGATAACAGACAAAAGCGCTCCACCAATGTTCCTGCGAGATACAAGAAAATGGGAGCATTTATGCGAGCCATGAAAACGGCAGTATTGTCAAACCATAGCTGAAATATGACACCGCCAAGGACAGCCGATGGTCGCAATGCATTTACAGTTTGGTGTTGCTGTCAGGCAGAAACCTTCAGAAATCTCAGAAATTCAACTTTTTACATTTTCTTTTTGGAGATTAATTCCCTACTTCGTCATACATACAAGAGCACAAAAGAAGCAAAAATGCAATCTACGAGCTCACAAAGTGAAAGTGGTTAAGTATTAACAAATTAACAATAGCTTGTAAGTCATGTCTTTCAGGAGGAAACCTTATGTGTCCAAAATGTACATTGTCCCATTACTACTGAGATTTTGGAGTTTGTGCAGTTGTGTGCCAATTATTATGATATATGGACAGAATCTGTAGGAGCAAAAGCAATTGAAGAAATGTCTAAATGTCTGAAAATCTATACAGACACAAATGGCGTGGCCAACTGTATATGGGGAGTTGCACCAATGGACTAAATACGATTTAGTCATTATAGACCAATAATCTGGGAACCCATCAGCAAAAACTGATTTTATTTTTATTTATTTTTTCATCCATATTTTGAAAATTCCTCTAATCTGTTGTACAGGTGATGACATGCACATTACATGCATAATAGAATTACAAATTCTTTCTTACTTTATAATTGGCACTCAGAGCCTACATTGGTGCCCGCCCACTGGCGCTTAAACAGTTAATTTAAAGGATCCCCATTAGAAACACATGAAAGAGCCTCTAGTCTTCCTGAGGTCCCACTAATCCCCAATACACATTCTGAAAGCTCCTGCCGAGTGCCAACAGATTCAGTAGCACAGCTCAGAATCTGTTCTTGGGAGATTATTAGAACAGTTTATTTTTTTCCCATTTCCTGAAAAGTAATGCTTTTGGTTTCCACCCATATTGTTGCCATTCTTTGTTTGAGTGGTTGGAAGTCGAGGTATATTACGTCACACATGACCTCTCTCTGACTATATCATGACCACCGCATCTCCACCGGAGCCTGTAATGTATTGCAAATTTATTTCAGACAGAAACGGTAAAGAGGAGAGATATATTGTGTCAATTACTGTCCATTGCTCCTATCTTGGGTAGGCCGTTGAAATAAAACTAAAGTGGCTTTAATCCAAGCCCGATCAGATGACATAACGCAAGCCGCCGCTTGGTCTGTGGGGGTCGCGGGGCTGTCATCTGTGACACGGCCCCTTGGCTTGATTTACAGTGTTATTCTGCACCTTGAGTGTCCGTGATAAACGAAGGCCTGTGCTCAATAACACCTATAATATCATATATAATGCACCTATAACATCACGTCTAATTTACAGAGGTGTCTGCTTAGATGGACCCGTTCCACTATCCCATCTCCATTTCTCATCTCTATCACTCACTCACTCTGTCTGTCTCTCTCTGTCTCGCTCCGACTCTCTCTCTCTCAATCTCTCTCCCTCTCTCGTTTTTGGTTGGTTCCATTCATCACAATGTGCTTTCACTGTCCCAGAATAGCAGCCATCGCATCTCTCCCAAACATGCTCACACCATTTCAAAGGAAAAGCAACGCTTAGCGTTTAACACCAAACGTGTATTTTTATCTGAGAGAAAGGGAGCGAGAGATCAACCAGGTGCTCGATGGAGATAAAAGTTAAAAAGGTAGATTGGTGCTTCTAGCATCAACGGGAACCAAAACCTGAAACAGAAGAAAGATCTGAGCACTCAAAAAAACAATGGAGGAGTGGCCGTAAAATCAAAGTATTTGAAATGTGCCAACAACAATAGGGGCAGGTGGCGCAGTCGGTAGCACTGTCGCCTCACACCTAGAAGGTCCTGAGTTAAGGTTAGGTTTCTGGTTTAAGGACTTCAGTGTTCAGATTTAGTGTGGCTTAACCTAACCAACTCTTCAAACTCTTTTCCATTTTCCAGCCATTCAGTTGCATTTATATATATTGCCAGGGGTTGAGAACGGGTTGAGAACCCCTGTATTAGAAAATTAACACATGAAGGGTGAGTTTGTTTTTTTAAATGTTATCCGAATTCTGTCCGACAGCAGTGTACAGTGTTCCGTATGTACATTCCCTGCTGTGATAAAGTGCTTTCCTCAGTTTGCAGTCTAACGGGTCAGTGTGAATTGTGAATTGATTGAAAGCCAATTATTTCAGTAGTACTTTTCATCACAATGCACAGGTGACGACAAAACAACCTTTTGGTTGTTTGCTTTTTACCCCTCCCCCCACGAACATGTATGTGTTGCCACTGCGGCCTACTGGCTCACCTGCCAATGAGGAGCCCCCACCGGGAGGACTGAGAGCCTTTGTCGAGCCTACTCTTCCCACCCAACGCTCCATGCTGACAGGTGCCTACCCCAGCCTGTAGGAGTACGTGCTGGGACAATTATCAAGCCTCCCTGCCCGCTTACCCTCTCCCTGAACACGTGCTAATTGAGTTTGTATAGTCACTCGACAAAGCCGGATGCACCACGGCAGATTCGAACGCCCACACTCTGCGGTGGTGGGCAGCTACTTTACCACTGCGCCACCCGAGTGCCGATATAATGATCATTCTTGGTGTAGACTGAAAACGGATAATTATTAGGCTGGGATTCTGAGGCAGGTAAATGCCTTACCTACGTCACTGCTGGACAGCCTGGACTAATGATTTGTTTTGATTGATTATTATGGGATATTTCCTTTTTTCCCCCCAAACTACTTTAAAAATAAAACTATTTCAGCCAGACACCGAATTGCAGGTGCTTGAGGGCACCATGCTCAGACCTGTGTGAAACACTACGCTCCTCTGCATGTCAATCCCCAAGGATGTTGCTAGGAAGAACATACCCTGGCTAAAGTTATGGATTTGTAAATTCCCTGTGTCTTGTAGATTCTGAAATAACCTACATACTGAATGAGTACACCTCAGAATGTATGAGTACAGCCTTAACAGTGATAGGCTTGCTTACTCCCTACTGTATGGTGTCACTGTGGGGCAGAAAACTCAGATTTTAGTAGTTCAACTTTTGTATGTTCTTTTGTTTTGGTGAATCAATGGCCGATTTACAAGCTTGTAGATGTGAAAGTAGTTACGTTTGCCTGTGGCTTTCATTAATATTGAACCTATATAAAGCGTTAAGGTGAAGGTTATGGACATACAAGGTCTCTACCCGGCAATGACTATAACATGCATAAAAACGCACACTGTGTGACAGTAATGAGGTTTAAAGCTTGTGTGTGTTACAGGATTCTGACACTTTTTGGTTCAACGAAGTCCACAAGGCTGCCAACGCGGTAAAGCCTTATTACAGAAATAAAAAAATCATTCAAATTCAACATTCACTGGACAATTTGAATACGACTCCAGAATTATGACCTACTTGTTATTCATTCAGCATAACAAACGGTTCATAAATGGGTGAGCAAAGTTTTCTAATGTCCCAAGACCCCACAAACCCACCCACCCACACAAAAAAATGATAATTAATTTTCAGTGAACTGGCTCTGGAATCTCACATTTGAAAGGGCTCAATGGAGTTTGGGCTTTGTAAGCATAACATAAATATCAGACGACACAGCCGTGGGGCAGTGACTGGGTGGCCTGGCATGGCTGGACTGATATCACTTCGGAGGGAGTTAAATCCCATCACAACTAATCTGCATATTTGTCCAGGCTAGTGGCTCAGGAGGCAGAGCAGCTGCTTGGGAATCGGAAGCTTCCCGGTTCGATCCCCAGCTCCCCCTGGGTTAGTGTCCAGGTGTCCTTCAGCAAATTAACCCCTAATTGTCTTTTACGGTTTCCTCCACCGTCTGTGTGTGAATGAGAGAAGCAACTGCTTTACTCTGTACCACTTGGACAGAGTGATTGTTCTTCAGAAATGTGTGTGGTATACAAAAACAATCACCTCAGCCATTGCAGGAAAAAAAAACGAATAAGTCAACCTGGCACTAATGTAGTCAGGCCAGTGGGTCAACCGATTTGTTGTGGTGTCCGGTGGCTCTCATCTGTGTCACAGAGAGAGAAGAGTCAATAGATGACCTCTGTGAGAGTCGGTAAACAACAAATTAATCATCTCAAGAAACCAATCAGAACAGGGCTGAGGACGACAGCCAGGTGTAAATGAGTCACTCGTCATCAGACGGATTGAACAGTAAACACCCAGGGTCTCCGGGCCGGGAGGACTGCCCCTGCAAGGCCCATGATTAGAGTTGGGATCCGAAACCAGAGGAATCAGAAGAACCTGATCCAACGTTGGGGAAACGGTCTAATTACACTGTCAGAGCTGGTATGTGGACTTCACATCAGCTATAGTTTACCATTACTATAGCAGTGGTTCTCAATCGTTTTAATTGACAAGGACCACCATAACCCAGTGTACAAATGGACCCGTAAGGTTCCATTTGTAGTGCACTTGCAGACCTGTTAGGATCCATATGGAATCCCCAATATCGTAATAGTTATGAACCCCACTATGAGAACTACTGCTTTAGATCATGGGAAATATCTCTCCTGAACATATACCGGTAATTACTGAAGAATGAACGTAGACTAGACTGGGTTGGATTTGTAAAAAATAAAAGTAAAACATAAAGGGCGAAATTGTCTTAACCCTTCATACGATACTTTGTACGGTACTATTGCCAAAACCAGAGGCATGAATCCCCAACCCCCCCACCCCCAAGAAAATAAAAACCCTGAATTGAATGTGTGTGTGTGTGTGTGTGTGTGTGTGTGTGTGGGGGGGACACACACACTCACCTCCAAATACCTGTCGTACAAATTCATACATCCGTTTCACTGTAAGTTAATTTCTAAAGATCCCTGCTAGTGTGTCTACTGCATTAACGGGAGACTTTAGAAGACAGAATGTGTGCAGGCGGCTTCGATCAATCCAAGTTTAATTTATATTGATCCCAGTGTTGCAGCGCTTCCTTCCAGGGAGTGACTAAGCTTTGCTCCTCCTGGTCCATTTGGCTCCATTGTGTTGTCAAGTGTACGCTGGAATTTATGCATTATCGTACGGCGGAATTTCTACAGTACATTATGCATTTCGATGTGTTGTGACTGTGAGCTTATAAATCTGCTATTTTTACTAGTTCCCCCTGCAACAGTGTCATATTACGACATGCATGGCATTTATTTATGAACAAAACAGACGAAAGATGAACTATGGTGATGCAAGTTTTCCTCTCGACAGCAACGAGATGTGCAATAGAAACACGCAAATGTCAATACTGTAGGTGTTGCATACTGATTATCTGCATGGCGTGTGTGTTTTAATACCAGATTCAGGGTATATTCAGGGAGGAATTGCACAGCATTTTTTTATGTGAAGTACACTTACATTTTGTATAACGTAATACTGTGTCTAATGCATTTAATTTTATCTTCAATTTCTTTCTTTTCAAAATCTTTTTATTTTCGTTTTATAATAGTATGCGTGTCAAGTCACAGATTTATCGAAAAATTTAAATTAAAACATTCGATTTTAGTATCAGTGACTGTGGGGTTAACAAACGTACTGTATAAATCACAGAGATCGTGGGCAGACATATTAAGAAGACTGTTATTGTGCAAAACATGGCCCTTCAATTTTATTACACAAAGACACTTTTATTTCAAGTATTAAGGCCGTATTCCTCCGGCCCGCCTTATTATGCCTCCCAAAACAGTGTGAATGTCTCTCTTCCTGAGGCCCCTGCGTCGCTGACATGCTACTCAAAACTTTGGTCACATTTCTTTTTTGCAATTCGACGCCGGGGACAATCCAAAACTATATTAAAACTGCACATTTCACAACCATGTCGTCAGATAGTAGAGACTCAATATAGAAGAGCTCAAGTTGTGTTAAAAAAGGGAGAAAGACATTTATTTTCCATTCGTTCTAAGTTCTAACTATGCAACTCTGACATAATGTTGACGCCTCAGGGACCATGCCATGGGGTTTTGTATTGGGTGTGATTGTAGATAATAGATATGGTGAGATTTAATTCTGCTCAGAAAAGTTCACCCTTCCCGCAGTAAATAACGTGCTTCAGTGACAGCGATCGCCTGAGGTTTTTGTTTTTTACTGAGGAGCCTGGCCCTGGAGTACTGTAACATAGACACTAAAAGTGTCATTGTGGCATCAGGGCGCAGTCAACATTGATAACGTCGGGGCAGAAACCTCATTTAGACATAATATTCTAACTTTTATAAACATTGGCAGCCTCTCATCTCTCACTTTGATTCACTTCAAGCTATCTCATGACATATATGTCATGTGTATAATTCACCCGAGGTTGCAGACTTTGTTCTATCATTGTCACTCACAATTCATATTCATATGCCATCGGACGATCCAGTGCTGTGCTAACAATATAGCTAGCTAACCGGCTAACGTAAGTAGCATTATGGCTCGATCGATCGAATGCACTATAAAAGCGCAATTTCCATTAATCAACGGCAATGGCGTTAAGAGTCAGTATCAAAATAAGGCTTCAATTGACTTTAATCAAGGGCAATGGCGCTGAAAGTATTAAGTTATGTCTGTCAGTGAGTCAATTTATCTGTGTATATAGCTGTCTATGTATATACGTAGCTGTCTAGATCATTAGTCCAGGGACTCCTAGGGTTCTCCTAGGGTTCCTTGGGGAGGTTCCAGGGGGAAATGATAATACAGCATCACAATAATATTAACCACTTTATCCATTTGTATGTTGGCTACTCCAAAATAGCAGATATACAAGCCGTCACTTTGTACCATGCTATGAGCTTGTAGATCTGCTATTTTTTTAATCTTGAAAATGTGTGCAAATCTTTGAATATTCAAAGATACCAGTAAGACGCGCAAACGCGGGAAGGGAACACAGCTGAGACCCTGCAGATCATGTCTGTCTGTCTGTGTGTCTGTCCCGCTGTTACTGTATATGTGGACCTGGCCCCTTTTGTGCCCATATATGGAGCTGAGTGGACCTGGCCCCTTTTGTACCCATATATGGAGCTGAGTGGACCTGGCCCCTTTTGTACCCATATATGGAGCGAGTGATTGCTGATGCAACACACTCCATATTTGGATAGCGGGACAGACAGACACACAGACAGACACACACACACACACACACACACACACACACACACACACATGATCTGCTAGGTCTCATAGTAAGTGCTCACTGCCTTCGCAATCACTGCGTTCTCAATAATTGTGACAGTAGTTCACACATTACTATGAAAACCTGTCAGTTCGTCGTTCCGTCCGTCACACCACCATATATGGTCGTCATTTACTCACGCATCGTGACACGTCACACCACGATGCTCCATATATGGCCATCTCCATATATGAAGATCACAACACTGACCTCAACTAACCCTGGATAGCCATACATGGAGAAGACTGATGATCATCACCTAGATCTGCATATACAGTATGGAGCCGGCCAGCAACTCTACATCTGACCTCAAACCCTTAGATCTCCATATATGGAGCTGACCTGTTCTGACATTCCATTTGTTGATCCAACCCCACCCGTCCTTCCTCTTTGATGTCTCTTTGACTGATATCGATCCATTCAAACTCTAGACGGGCCCACCCCAAAATTATTAGTGCAGCCGTGCCCGGCAGCAGGCGGAAACTAGAGTTCTCAACAGGCCCGAAAATTAAGGCCCGGCTATACCTGGTCCCTAATCAAACTCTGTACACTCAAGACACGCTCCATATATGGCCAGACCTCATCAAACCCTGTACACTCAAGACACTGCCCCCTCTGCCACCCTTAGATCTGGAGCTGACCTGTTCTGACATTCCATAATGTTGATCTGACCTCATCAAACCCTGTACACTCAAGAAGCTCCATATATGGCCAGTACAGAATTCTAGAGATCACCGATTACATGAATCTGTTCTGCACTAAAAAGATAGTTCACCCAAAAAAATTACTTATTTCAATTACACATCCCATGAAGCCTGGAGCCATGGAGATCATTTTGTTTTTGTCGCAGTACTAAGTGAATAATTTGATGACTGGCAGAGGAGACTCCATAGTGACTCTTTGAGTCGGACTCCGCCAGTCATCACATTATTGACTTAGGAATGCAACAAAAACACAACAATGAATTCAAGGCTCCGTTGGGTGAGTAATCGATAGGGGGATAAAAAAAATAATTGTAGGGGTGAACTATGCCTTTAATAGACATTTGTCCAGTTCAGTCATGTGGAAGATTCAACAGATTGAAGCAGCAGGAGGCAATGTAACTGTATCTGTATCCTAACAATGCAATGAGGTTGAAAAAAAAAACCCTTTCAAAAGAACCTACTCGCAGCGTTTTCAGCGATCACTGAAAATAGACACAACTGTCAAAAAACTGGCAGAGCGGTACGTGCTAGAGCTGACACTCCTGGATGCCTCTGTGGAAATAACATGGATATTTAATGACCATGTTTCATATGTTAAATTAATGTATGCTCACTGAAGTCAGTCAGTTTGATGTATGAACATTAGAACTGCAGGCTCTGTGGGAGATCGAGCCATGGAGGAGGAAGCACTCAGATGTTTTATCGAAGTAAAAGTATCAATACCACAACGCAGACAGTCTGTTACAAGTCCTGCATTTAATATTTAACTTGAGTAAGAGCACAAAGTAACGGCAGCAAAACATACACATTGTTTTAAAGACATTTCAAAATGCGTGATTGTTTTCCTTTTTTATAGGAAGCAGGCAGGCTCTATTAGCTCAATGGTAAACAAGTACTTGCACAGGAAACCGGGCAAAGTTTGAACATAACTGAGTAAATGTGCTTAGTTACTTTCCACACCTCCCTTTAGAAGGTTGGCACGGCAACAGACAGCTCTCCCTGTGACTCTTGTCTAAATGTCCCCTTTGCCCTCCACACAGAAGACACTGTCACCGCAATGACAACAATCATTGCCGTCGGGCAGAAACCTCTTATCTCCTTATTTTGACTTGTTTAATGCCCTACTTGATCGTACTGTACTACAGTGTCACACAAAAGCATCCGAAGTAGCAGATCTGCAAGCTCAAAACACGGTGCGGAGCATAGCGACACATTTTGTGCTTGAAAATCCTTAAAAGTTTTGGACATAATAGGAGTTTCCACCTGAGAGAGATGTGTGTGCTGGAACAGCATTTATATTTAAGAGAGAAAGAATGAACATTGGACAGAGTACAGAGCCAACCCTTGTCACCTAAGTTTACTAAGTTTAAGACTTTAGGTTTAAGACCTAGTCAACGTTTCTGTAAACGTCATATCCATCTCCTCGTGACAAAAATGATTTGTAAATTGCACATTACCTGACTCTAGTAATTAACCGAAAGTGTATTTTTTGTTGTGGATGCATGATTAACAATGATGATCAGTAAATGTATCAGCACCAACACAATCAGAGGTGTGGCTTTATCTCTGTGACCTTCCATGTAAACAGACTGGGTTTCAGCCACTCAGGCCATGTGTGCACAGGTGACTGTGGTATGCTGCTGTTCTCTGAACAGAGTGAAATTAGTTCATCCTTCTAAAGCAGTGCTTTTCAACCTTTTCCATATGAAGGTCAGTGGCGTAAATATCGACGGTGCAACTGGTGCGATGCACCGAGGCCCAGCGCCCCCAAGGGGCCCATGAATGGGGGAGAAAAGAGAGAGAAAAAAAAGAGTCGGACGACGGTGAAAGCCTGATTTCAGGGGCTATCGGTCGCAGGAAGAGTAACACCAAGGATTCGTCAGTGATGTCACTGATTGACTGGTTTATAAACAGCTTCAAGTCCATACTAATTCCGTGTTGCATAACAGTGACATCACTGTCCACCCCTTGTTATCTTTACCACCTTGTTTCAACATGTGTGTTACTGTGTTCATGGCGAGCTGCGCTGCCTGTCATCAGCACAACAAGCTCAGCTGTAGACTATTTTGTCACGTTCCGTCGCGCTAATGAAACACTAGATGGGATTATTATGTCATGTTAGCAGTTAGCACTATCAGAACTAGATGTGATAGTGACCAACAAAAGATCCAAGGGTGATCGAGCCATCGCCGCGGCTGCCCCCAGGCTCTGGAACACTTTGCCTTTTCACATCAGAGCTGGCCAGTCCATCATAACTTTTAAATCTTTGCTTAAAACCCACTTATTAACGACAGTTGAAGTAGCCCCCTTCATTAGTGCAATAGTCTCATTTGTAATGTCTGCTCATATTGTATATTTTTGCTTTCATTTATTCTAAATGCCTGTTTGTTTTCATGTTTTAAATGCCTGTATACGTATATGTTTTTGTTTCTGAACCTGTAGTGTACAGCACTTTGGTTGACCGTGTCATGTAAAATGTGCTATATAAATAAAGTTGAGTTGAGTTGAGTCGAGTTGAGAAGATGTAACCCAGGTAAAGTAATCTGTCACTCTGCAAGTTTAACTAAAGTTTTTTCCATCTTTCCATTTCTGCAGGCTGCAGCCCTGCAGCCCTGGTGCCATAGGAGAGATAACAGGCAAACTTTGATCAAAATAACAATTCTTCTACATTATCTAATTGTGTAGACTTCTTATAGGCTAAATGAACTAATGCAGATGCTTAACAATTTAATTTATACAATTTTACACTCTGAAGAATGAATGATCTAAAAGGGTCCATTTGGTTACCAACTCTCCATCATTTAGCTGTGGACCACCTGGAACCTTTTCAAGGACCACTGGTTGAAAATCACTGTTTTGACTAGACTTTTGGAAAGATTTTTAAAATACTAAAAATTTAAAATATTTCCAAATCAATCCATTCTCGTGAAGGATGACATCTCTAATCGTATTCAAATTTTTTTCTTTTTTACTATAATAATGATCAAGTAGGGCATTCATTTACAAAAAAAAAAAGAAAAAAGAAAAAGTTATATTATGGAGAGAGATAAGATGTTTCTGCCCAACAGCGAGGATATACTAGCGTGTCACATTGTGACGCGTTGTGAGCTTGTAGATCTGCTCATTTTGGTGAACGTTCCCACCATAATAGGGATGCTGGGGTTCAAGTAGTTAAATGTGAAATATAAAGTTATTTACAGTATGTTCTAATAGAAAACAAATATTCTCTCCAGTTATCCTCGTGACATACATTATCTTAAGGGCAACGATTTGCATATTTACGTACCATAATATGACATAAGATGTGAAGATAAGAAGAAAAAAAAACTGTGTAATCCAGGGTTGTTTACAGGGGTGCCCTGAGTAAAAATATATATTAATTGAAAATCACTATACTCTAGGAACAATGGCCTTCTGTATTGTGAAGTGCTTCCTCATGGTCAGCCTGGCATTCCATGGTTCACTCTCCTGCATAATGTACACCAGTAGTTCTCAGGCGTTTGCATTAAGGACCCCCAACTGAAAAGGTTCTGTGCCAGTGTTAATCATTTTACTTTTGAAAATAGCAGATATACACGTTTGCTAGTGGCACGCTGTGAGCTTGCATTGCATAAGTAAATAAGTGTTGCCGAGCCATTTGTGGCTATGTTTCTGTGGTGTGAGGCAGCTTGATGTACAAGTGCATCCCCAGACATGACGCTAGTATGTAGCAGGCAGCTTGATGTACAAGTGCATCGCCTGACATGACGCTAGTATGAAGCAGGCAGCTTGATGTACAAGTGGTTAAAATTATTGTTAACACATTTTGCTGGGGTGTTACTGTGGAAAAACAACAGCTAAATAAAGCAAGTGTTTTGCTTTCAACAGCAGAATGAAGCAGATGCTACTGTAATTGGAATTTGGACACGAACAAAAGCAACTTGTAAAAGGAAGACCAAGAATGCTTTACTGAACTATACTTATGTGCCAGAGAGAGAGAGAGAGAGAGAGAGAGAGAGAGAGAGAGAGAGAGCTTCTAAAGTTCTAAAGGTTCTAGCGCAAGCAGGGGAAAGGGGAATTACACAATGATAAAGAATGCAATTAACCGTGAGCTTAAAATAAGGAAGCTGCAGATACAGTGTGCTGTGAAATATAATGTTTTGAGTAATAGCGTGTTGCCCTCCAAGTGTTGCAACTATGAGTTATACGGTAACTCGCCTGTGCAGAGGTGCAGAAAATACTTTACAGTAGCACACAACATTAATGGTAACCAGTAGCAGTAGTCCAAATGGATTTTTACTAATGATACATTAAGATGTTATCATGATAACACTATCAGCTAATAAATAAGGCTATGGGTATGTGATGAATACAGCATATTAGAGCTATAGCTATCCAAAATTAAGTTGTCTTATTCTTTATACAAGTCCTATTTTATATTTCATTGTACAACAGTCACGCAAAAAAAAAGAAAAAAGAAAAGCAGATCTACAAGCTACTCTGGAGCCCTAGATCGGATATTTTCGGAATTATCCCTTGCTATCCAACCTTTGGCCTGGCAGGGTCATAACTGATGGGACCCCTTCTTTCTTTAGTGTTTTTCCCAGGTGCAGGTGGGCAAAAAACTATGCCTAAACCTAACCTTAAGTACCTGAAAGACAATATATAGAACAACAATATAGAAAATAAAAATATTCAGTTACAAATAAAAGACTTGCATTAAAAAGGGGAAAGAAAGACAATTAACAATTGCTTGTGACTAAATAACTACATTGGATCCATGGGAAGACCAGTGTTCTTTTGTGTCATCGTTTTCCTGAAAAAATGTTTTGGACATTGCACATTACCTACTGTACTGTACTGTACTGTACTGTACTGTACTGTACTGTACTGTACAACCACTGTTCTGAGATGAGAGGCTGTACACTGCTGCAGGTAAAGTGTACTGTATTGTACTGTACTTTACAGGCCACAACCCCCAAAAATATTAATTTGAGTTGAGGCATTACATTTAGTATGTTTCGGTTAGAGATTAGTATTGTGAAAAGAGCAGCTGAATTATTTACTTAGGCTGTAAATGAGTTAAAGTACCTGTCCCAATACACAAGTTTTAAAATGCATGAAAATCTTTTGAAAATAGCAGATCTATAAGCCCTAAAAAGTCTCTCACAAACAACAAGCCCCTCGAACAACACAAGGCCTAGATAACTGCCTGCAAGACCTTCATTCAACATTCAGAATCAAGCTTTAAAAGGTGGAACAATTTAGGTGTGGGAGTTGAACAGATTAAATAATAATAATCACCATGTGCACATGTGCACACAGGTGGAAAAAAAATCTATTTCCCACTATCAGTCAGTGACAAAAGGCTCTCTCTCCCCCAAAGGGACAGGATGATCAGCTGCAGAAGCCAGCGCATCAGGCCACTGCCCTTCCACTCCCAAATGCCATCCAGAGTCAGCAGCCCTGAACCCTCTGATTAAACCATGCGGAACGACCAGACACCTCTCCTTCTCCTTCTCTCACTCCCACTCTGAGTGTACATATGGTCCATGTGTACACTCTCAGAGTTACACACACGTACTCGGGATCATTTGGAACCCACTCAATTGTAGTCAAGCACAGTATTTCAGTAAAAAAACTTTCCACCACTCACTGCTGAGGGGTTTATCAGCTAGGGAATAAGGCTATAACCAGGATTCTCTCCTTTTAAAAAAAGAAAAGAAAGAATTCAATATGACTTCCTGTGGAATGACACACTTTGGCGAGCAGGCGAGCACATCGCAGAAGTGCACACACAAGCAACGGATTTCAGGCCTAACTGGACTCTTGCCAAGCCAACAAGATGATAAAACTCCTCATGCCTGACAGGTGCCTATAGCTGCACAAATCAAGACAACAATGGAATCTTGGACAATACCGTCTTTGAGTTAAAATCAAATATGTCCAAAACTGTTGCTTTTCAGGATTCAAATTAAATATAAAGCAGATTGACAAGCTTTTGTGTGATGCTTGTATAGTATGATCAAGAAGGGCATTAATTTGCGAACTATTTTTTTTAATGTATTTAAACTTGTTTTTAATCACAAATGAATGCTCTAATAATTCCTTATACAAGACGCAGAAGTGAGAAGTGTGTTGATCAATAATCCGTGCCTGGGAGTACATTTCCTTTCAGACTTCAGTAGTTTCCTCTGGCCTCAGGGTGAGATCTCCAAGGTTTCAGAGAGCATTATATCAGTCTGTAAATCTGTTCTATGTTCAGCCCACAGATTCAGTCCAGATGTGAGATGGGAATGAATCCCCGATATTTGAGGGGCACAAGCCCCCCCTATGCCCAGATTTTTGGGTTTGTGTGAACACAAACATTGGCTTGTGATAGGCTGATTACCCCATACCGATGATTTGATTGGCTGAGCAAAGTACATATTGAAGCTAAATGTGAGGGCAGATATGTGAAGACGGAAAAGTGAGGATGCTGTATGATGATGATACGAACGCCCCTCACTTCACACTGGTGTGATTTTTACTTGTTGTCGTGCTCAATGAACAGCAGAAAGTGACGCGTTGTGAGCTTGTATAGCCGCTATTTACGGTATGCAACACCAGTTAACACCTGAGGACAAGATTCTAAAAATATAATCGAAATCATGACAGTTTTCTATGCTAGTGGTTCTCAAACTTTTTCATGTCAGAAATGTAATTGGCCGCCGACCCCCATCTGAAAATATGTTGTTCCAACCTTCCAGGGTTCCCCCAGAAGCAAAGATTTGAGTTAAAAGTTTTCTGTGAAAGAATATAATTATATTCCAAGAATTTATATAGGCGTGCAACTGTTAATCAAACTACCGGTAATCAATTTAATTTGATTATAAAACAAATTGATAATTTTAATTAGTTAAATTGCAGACCTAGTTCACCGTTTACATCTTATATGGTGCAGAAACCGCCTATCTCCATATTATAACTTTGTGTTTTTTTGTGTAAATTAACGCAATAATTTATCATACTACAGCTCAGAAAAAAGTAGCAAAAGTAGCAGATCCACAAGTTTGAAACGCGGCGTGAATCGACATATTTTGAGCTTGTAGATCTGTTACTTTTGCTGTTGTGGATTTGAACCTTGAAAAGTAACAGTTTTGCACATATGAGGTTTCCACCTGACAGAGACGATAATGGTGTTGCCTGGTAACATGCCTGGCAACACCAGTTGTTATTATTAACATTATGAATTGCTCAGTAATTGACATAGCATGATACAGAGGTCAGGTTCCCTTTTTTATACCTGGTATACTATAGTTTCTATAGTTTTAATATATTTTTGATATAATTCTGTTTAGACTGATGCTAAATTCATGGTTCACTAGATTACAGAGGCACACTACACTGTGTCTCAGTGTTGGATAACGTTACTGGATTACTGCCATTAAAAATAATCCTGTTACATTACAAGATTACTGACTATACAGTATATTGGAGTTTTTTTCTTCTTGTTTCTTTGGTTGTCTTGTGTATGTGTTGTTGCTGCTTTTTGTATTATTTGTATTTGTTACTCTGTATCTCTCAATTTATTTCTGCATTTGTAAAAAAGTATATACAAAAAATGTAAAAGAAAAATTACACGATTACCTTCTGAGAAAAGTAACTAGTTTTGCGTTATTTTGTGTTACCGCCAATTAAAACCCACCCTCGGAAATGAAAAAAAGACCTGCAGCATACCATTGTTGTGGAGCTGCTGCTTGCTGCCTCTTTGATAAACAACGTTGATAAATTCAAAAATAGTGTGAATACTTCCACAGCCTTACTAAAGGATAAACTTTCCATCTTGATCTTCTCTCAATGTCATATCATTCCGCACACGTGTTGACAACAGAATGTGTAAACAAGAACCGTGGTGTCATACCAGAAGTGTTGACCTGAATCAGGTACATTTCAATCACAGACTGCAAAGCATAATGGGTCACTGATTTCCGTGTAACATCTGAGGCCGCAACGGTGTTGCTGCTTGCAGCAGCCTTGCATGTATCCGTTGACAGAGCTCAATAATTAATAATTCAGGAAACGAATGGATTATTTGGTGGCAAAAACAAAAAGAGGGAAATATAGGTCTTACGTGTAAAAGTAACAGCATTGTTTTTGGAAAAGGTAACTAGGTAACGGATTACTCTAATTGCAAACTAACTCGTTAGGTTACTCCATTACCAGAAAGTATTCTCGTTATATAACGCAGTTATTTATAATGCCATTACACTCAACACTCTGTATTTTTTTATGCGTTTACCTTGGTCGCCCTAATCTGAGTTCCCAGACGTTCTTGCCAGCTCTTGCGTTCAAACGGGAGGGGCGAGAAAACACAGTCACCCTGGATAAAGAGTGTGATAAATGCCTAAATTGTATATTAAGTTAAGAACCAGTGCAGTACGGATACATATTGATTTCACACACAACACGCAGTGTCATCTCCATGGATGTGTGGGTGGGTAAATCATCTCAGTGCATCAGCAACACCCCTCCGTTGATGAGGGCTGTGTAGCACACCGCTGCCCTGTGGCAGATACCTTGCATCTCCGTATTTCAACTTTTTATGTTGTTTTGTGAATTAACGCCCGATATCCTCATAAACAGAACAGAAAGGAACTGCATCACATGATTTGTTGCACGCACGCACACAAACTTGTACTTAAGTACAAGTACATACATTTAGTTACTTTCCTAGACTTCCTGGTTGAACTCTGTACGAACTTCACCAGAGACAGATATGAAGGAATGGCTTTCTGTTTGCATACAAGTTAAAATAGTCCAAATGAGCTCATGTTCATTCTATCTATGCCTGGAGGCAGTGAAACTGCTGTAACGAGAGGTCAAATCTGTTTACTGTGTCACCATGAAACAGTGTTTTTCATCTGAAACCACTTAACTTAGGTGGTCAGATGGGTTTAACATTTTCAGAGCAGTGTACTTTAATTATCAATTGATCGGTTGTGTTCCGGCTTGGATCAATGGAACTGACATAGTATACAAACCCGTAAGGGTCCATTTAGCATATTAAGAAGAGTATTAGTGTATCAACCTTCAGAACCCTGGTGGTTCTAATATAGCTCATTGACGGAAATGACAAAATAATTCGTGATGAATCTCTGAGGTCCACACTGCCAATGACGAGATTCTCGTCATGCCGGTATTTTGTTTTCCGTGCTTATACGCTATATGGCGCTTTTCGCAAACCTATGAGTCACTGTTTGATTGTCCTTGTAACCAGGAACAAGGAAATCACGTGATCGCTAAAGTTCCTGGTCCGTGCCGGCACAGCTAGGATGCTAATCCAGCCTGACAATGTGTCACGGGTCCGACTCCCTATTCCAACGACATTTGCTGTGTGTCACTCCCCATCTCTCTCCCCCCATTTCCTGTCAACTTACTTTACACTATCAAATAAAGGCGGAAAAATCTTTTTTTTACATTCCTTTCGCTGCTCTCCTGGGGAGCTCTTCCCACTGGTCTGCCATTATGGAATACGGTACTCTAATTATCAACGGTCGGGGGGATTGATTGTAGCAGACATAAATATTCTGTGACTACTTTAAAGGTAAGAACAAACGGAAGATTGCTGGAACTGGGTGAATTAAACTAAATTAAATTATTTACTATGGCATTGACCATTAAGAATCAGTGCAGTACGGATACATATTGATTTCACACACAACATGCAGTGTCATCTCCATGGATGTGTGGGTGGGTAAATCATCAGCAACACCCCTCCATTGATGAGGGCTGTGTAGCACACCGCTGCCCCATGGCAGATACCTTGCATCTTCGTATTTCAACTTTTTATGTTTTGTGAATTAATGCCCCATGTCCTCGTACAAGAGTTTTATAAGTTATTGACATAAAGGAACTGCATCACAGGATTTGTTGCACCGGGCACACAACAATACTTGAATAAATTCACTTAGTTACTTTCCTAGACTTCCTGTGTGAACTCTGTATGAACTTCACCAGAGACAGATGTGAAGGAATGGCTTTCTGTTTGCATACAAGTTAAAATTGTCCAAATGAGCTCATGTTCGTTCTATGTGCTTCTATGCCTGGAGGCATGAAACTGCTGTTACGAGAGGTCAAATCCGTTTACTGTGTCACCATGAAACAGTAGAGGTGGTCAGATGGGTTTTACATTTTCAGAGAATGTGTACTTTATTGATCAATTGATCGGTTGTGTTCTGGCTTGGATCAATGGAACTAACATAGTATACTGTACATTCATATCTATTGCTGTCACAATGCAAACATTTTTTTTCAAGGTTTTAAAGATGAATACAATCTTGTTGGGAGTACTGTGGACTATCAAAACAGCATTTTTGTAGACATGAGAGTTATTTGATTGTTTTACACTAGTCCTTTATTGTCCAGATAATTATGAGCATGGGTTGTAGAATGAATAATCTGTTATTTGGTAGATAAGTAAGTTAAGTTACTCGGCCTGTGGGCGAGATCAGAATCAGAATCAGAATCATTTTTATTTGTCATTTTCCTATGTACTTACATACAGAAGAATATGAAATATCGTTCCCCCACAGTTATGGCAGTGCAACATAAAACATAGAGCCTATTTAAAAACACAAGCTAAAAACTAAAACCAAACATGGACAGACATTAAAAAAGAGACCCCAGTATGTATGATGACGTGCAATTCATGTGGACAAGTTAAAAGTCACCTACACCAAGCACAACCTATAAATAAATAAAGTGGCATGGTGCAATCCTTAAAAACAAAAGTTACTAGCACTGTTAAAGTGCTGTTGTGCATTGAAAGTGCATTTTTTGTCCAGTCAGTTCAGCCCAACGCTTCATTCAAGTTTGCCGGGGGAGGGGGGGGAGGGGGCGCAGTTCGTTTATGAGCCTCACTGCGCTTGGGAAAAAACTGTTTGTCATCCTAGTTGTCCTTGCCCTAATACTCCTGTACCTTTTCCCTGAGGGTAGGAGCGTAAACAGGCCGTGGGAGGGATGATGGGGGTCCCCAATAATGCTGGTGGCTCTTCTGGCACAGCGCTCTTTGTAGAGCTCCAACAAGGGGGGAACAGAGGCACCGATGATCCTTCCAGCTGTCTTCACCACCCGATTCAGCTGGTGTTGTTCCTGTGCCTTGAGGCTGCCGAACCAGGAGGTGAAGCTGTAGGTCAGGATCGACTCTATGGTGCCCCTGTAGAAGGTGGTGAGGAGGGGAGTGGGAAGGCCCGCCTTCTTGAGCCTCCGGAGGGGGTAAAGTCTCTGCTGAGCCTTCTTGATGATGGCTGTGGTGTTGATTGTGGAGGTCAGATCATCTGCCAAATGCACCCCCAGGAATTTGATGCTATTAACCCTTTCCACAGGGGCACCACCGATGGTCAGTGGTGTATGATGGCAGCTGCTGGCTCTCCTCCTAAAATCAACCACCATCTCCTTTGTTTTGTCCACATTCAGAAATAGGTTATGTGAACTGCACCACTCTGTGAGCAGATCCACCTCCTTCCTGTAGTCAGACTCATCATTTTTACTGATAAGCCCTACCACAGTAGTGTCATCGGCAAATTTGAGGATGTGATTACTGCCAAATTTAGCAGAGCAGTCGTGGGTCAGCAGGCTGAACAGCAGGGGGCTCAGGACACAGCCCTGGGGCGATCCTGTGCTCACTGTGATGGTCCCAGATGTTTGGCCGTTGACTTTGACTCTCTGTTGCCTCTGAGACAGGAAGTTGAGGATCCAGGTGCAGGTGCCATGGTCCACGTTCAGCAGCCGCAGCTTTTCCACCAACTGTTGTGGAATAATGGTGTTAAATGCTGAGCTAAAGTCAATGAACAGGAGCCTGGCGTAGGTGTTCTCTTTCTCTAGATGAGACAAGGTGAGGTGGAGTGCAGTTGAGACGGCGTCATCTGTGGAGCGATTGGCTCTGTAAGCAAACTGAAGTGGATCCAGGTCTGCAGGCAGGCTGCTCTTGAGGTGTTGTAGGACAAGCCGCTCAAAACACTTCATCACCACAGGTGTAAGGGCCACAGGTCGAAAGTCATTTAGACCAGCTGGATTTGGCTTTTTTGGCACTGGCACGATGGTGGCGCTCTTGAGGCAGGTGGGCACAACTGCCTGGCTGAGCGATATATTAAAGATATCTGAAAAAACATCCTTAAGTTGCTCAGCACACCCCTTCACCACACGCCCAGGAATCCCATCCGGTCCCACCGCCTTGCGTGGGTTGACGCTGGCGAAGGCCCTCTTTACCCCAGCTGCCGACAGCTGCAGCCTCTGCTCGCTGGGAGATGGTGGGGGGATCTGTGCCTCGGTGGTGTTGTCAACCTCAAACCGTGCATAAAAGTCATTGAGTCTGTCTGGTAGTGAGGGGTCGTTGTGGCCAACCTGCTGGGGGGGGGGGCTTATAATCAGACAGTGTCCTAAAGCCCTGCCACAAGCGCCTGGGGTCATTGTTGTCCGTGAAGTAGCCGTTGAGTGTCTGCCCATACAGCCGCTTCGCGTCCCTGATGCCCCGAGCCAGGTTGTTTTTTGCCAGCTTAAACGCTGCGGTGTCCCCAGATTTAAATGCCACATCTCGGGCCCTCAACAATGTATAGACATCTCTGGTCAGCCAAGGTTTCTGATTGGCTCTCTTCCTAATGGTCTTAACCTCCGTCACGTCCTCAATACATTTATTGATGTATCCAATGACAGTCTCTGTATATTCATCCAGGTTGACAACATTGTCATATGTTGCTGCCTCCTTAAATATATTCCACTGTGTGTCTTCAAAACAATCTTGCAGTGCTGGGATTGCCTCCTGTGGCCACATTCTGACCTCCTTCGGTTCTGCTCTGCTCTGTTTCACCCTGGGTCTATAGATAGGTGTGAGCATTACAGCTGCGTGGTCAGAAGAGCCAATATTAGGGAGGGGGGCTGCTCTATAGGCATTTTTTATGTTGGTGTACACATGATCTAGTGTGTTGTTGCCCCTCGTCGCACAGTCAACATGCTGATAGAATTTTGGTAACACAGTTTTGAGACTTGCCTGGTTGAAGTCCCCAGCTATCACAAAAAAAGCGTCGGGATGCGCCGTCTGCTGCTCATTGATGTTGTTGTAAAGTAGTCCCATCGCTTCCTTCACATTAGCCTCCGGTGGTACATAGACCGCTACAATGATGACGGCCGTCAGCTCCCGTGGCAAATAGAACGGCCGACAGTTTACAATCATGAGCTCTACCTGTGGTGAGCAGTGTGTCGATACCACCCTGGCGTCTTGGCACCAGGATTTGTTTATGTAGACAGCCAGACCGCCGGACCGCCTCAGCTTACCTGCCGAGGCTAGCACTCTGTCAGCCCTAAACAGTGACAGCCCGTCCAGGTGAATTGCGTCGTCCGTTATATTCTGGTCGAGCCAGGTCTCCGTGTAGACGGTGGCACAGCAGTCTCTTATGCTCTGCTTAGAAGCTCTCAAAAGCCTGATGTAATCCATTTGGCACTCAAGAGAGCGCACATTTGCTAGCAAGATTGTGGGGATAGCCGGTCTGCTACGATTAGCACTCAGCCTGGCCCCCACTCCAGCTCGCTTGCCCCGCTTCCTCGTCCTCTCCCACCGCTTACGGTGCCTCCTAGTGGGAGCCACTGTAGGCAGGGCTACGGCACTCTCCGCACCGCCGGTTCCACGTAGCAATCCCAGCTCGCCCAGTACACCTCGCCAGTGTCCCTCGTCGTTGTCACAAAAATTATTGTCACAAATGTCCAAAAGTGACCGGCGATCATACATACATTTCCCCCCCTTACTGTCGATGACATGGACACACACATAGACGAAGACACTGCACAGTAACCAGGGGAGGCCGCCGCGGACGCCGAGGTCTGTCGCGCCGCCATCACACACAGATTTCCTTTGTAATACTTAATAATATTATTAATAATAATAATAAAACTTTATTTATGTAGCACTTTTTTAAACCAAATTACAAAGTGCTTGAACAATCAAAATAATATAAAACATCAAAATACAACAATAATGTAATAACGATAATGATAGAAAAAACAAATAAGCAATAATATCAGAAATGACTTAAGGAGGTAAAAAGGCCAACCTGTATAGATGTGTTTTTAAGAGAGATTTAAAACTTGTTAAGGAACTGGTTAGCCTCAGTTTCTCTGGTAGGTTGTTCCAGAGCCTACGGGCCCTAACCACAAAAGCTCGATCACCTTTGGTCACCAATTTAGCCTTGTGACTCTCCTTTAGTAGACCAAGACCAGATGATCTAAGCCAAGGGTACGTGAAGGTACATAGTATTCAACCATTGTACATAAATAGGTGGGAGCAAGACCATTAGGAGCTTTAAAAGTTAATAATAAAATCTTAAAATTGATCCTGAAAGAGACAGCCAACACAGGTGTTATGTGGTCAAATCTCCTGGTACCAGTAATAAGCCTAGCCGTTGTGCTGTAGGTGGTCAATGAGCTGTGTCGAGATAATCTTTTCTAGCAATTTAGAGAAGAAAGACAGTTTTGAGATCGGGCTGTAATTAGAGGGGAGATGGGGATCAAGACCAGATTTTTTAAGAAGGGGCTGAACAGAGGCATGTTTAAATGAGGAGGGAAAGAGACCAGAAACTATAGAGTTATTTTTTATTATAGAGAGGATTGTGGGAGCAAGTATGTTGGAGATTTCCTTGAGGAAAGATGTAGGGATGTAGGAAGAGGATTTCATCTTTGACATTGTGCTGGTAAAGTGGAGCAGTGGTGGGTTCAAATTGATTGAGAGGAAAAGGAGAATTGGGTGGGATTGAATTGTCAGGGATAGAGGAAGGTATTTGAAGCTGAATAGTCTCAATTGTATTAATGAAAAAATAAAATCATCTGGAGACGGATCAATGTGTGTAATAGTGGGGGATGAAGTGACAAGAGTTGATTATTTTGAATAAGGTCCTAGGATTATTGCTATTGTTAGTGATGATATTTGAATAGTAGTTGGATTTGGCCTGATTTACGGCCAGCTGATCTCACCACTTAATAGCTTGCATTTGGATTCTTACAGTCAAATAAAACCATATTACATGTTTGATGACTCTTTTTTCCAGAACACACACAGCCTTATTAGCCGTAGCAAAACAAATAGAATGTAATTTCAACAGCTAAAATAACTGCCAAATGATTTGGCATTACTTCATAGGAAGTACAACGCCGACAACATAAAAACAACACCTTGCAGTATATTTCAAAACCTCTGCTAATGATGGTCATTGACATCAACTGTCAATTGTTACACAAAAGCACACACACATCAACTGATAACAGTAGTGTTAGTATCTGGATTCACATACACTGTTTTTAGAAGTTCCTCTTATATTAAAATTGTGATTGCATGGATGCTAGAAGCATAACTTCCGGATTTGGCCAACTAATGTAACAATATGTGACATCCGACTGGCCAACAAATTTCACAAGACGTGACATCCAAATTTGATTGGCTAATTTGACAAGCTCATGCACATTTGACTGAGATTGTAGATCTGCGATTTTCAGCAAAGATATTTGGTGTTGATGGAAAATAAGAAGTGGATAGTTTACAAGTTCAATTTGATTGGTGGAGAGAGGTACCAGGAGGAGGAATTTTGGATGGCCCAAATACAAGAGACATGGAATACCGCGGAGCTGTATTTTAATAAGCTGGCAGAGTGTTATGACATGTCATGAATAATATGACATGGATGTTGCCTAGCACACTTTTAAATGAAAATAACAGATGCTTTTTTTAAAACATAGAGTTTGACATGTGGAGCTATACGCAGTGATGACAGTCCTACCATATAGCTACATGTTAAACGAGGTCAGGTATTTGCATTAACATGAACAGGACTGTTAGCACTGCGATGTGCAGATTTGGTGCCTTGCATGGTTTCTTCCACCATCGGTGTATGAATTAGTGTGTGTGTGTGTGTGTGTGTGTGTGTGTGTGTGTGTGTGTGTGTGTGTGTGTGTGTGTGTGTGTGTGTGTGTGTGTGTGTGTGTGTGTGTGTGTGTGTGTGTGTGAGAGAGAGAGAATGTAATGCATAATCTATGTAGAGCACTTTGGAAAAAAGCGCTATATAAATGCACCATTTACCATTTTGTATAGTCACTATAGTGTATAATTTAAGTAGTTAACCCATTCAGGAGGGGAACCCCTTTTGGTGTTTTAAGCATTATGTAATACTTTAGTGTGATGATCGGGGATCATATTTATTGTTATGAGTATTAGTATTACTTGTGAGATATTATAGATATGTATATTTGTTGGTTAATTTTATATACATATTTATATTTATTAGAGTTCTCACATTACTATCAGGGATACACAGTACTAGGGTGGGGGTAGGTGGTTGCCTGTTTCTCCTCTAATCCTCACACCTATAGAGAAGCCTGTCAGGGAGTGATCAACCCTGACGGGCTGTCGGACTGAGGGAGTGCCCCTGACCATGGCTCTTCCTGCTCACCTACTATATCCGTCAGTCTGTTCCTGACAGGCCAGAATCCTCTCTCTCCCAGTCGCCACACTAACTGTGGACTTTTGAAAGTGTTCGATTCTTAGTTTATTCCCTTCGGAAACTAATATGTTTACTTTAGTTGTAGTGTTAATTTGTGTCTGTTTGCTAGGTTTCTTTTCAGTGTGCTTTCTTTTGAGTTTGATCCCTATTTTGTAAACATTCGTTACTATTCTTTAATTCACCTTTTGTATAAATACTCGTATTGTGAAGCTGGTTTCCTGTCCCTCCATTATATTTTTTTATGTAGTTGAGTTGTCTGGTCGCCCCATCAGAAAAAGACCCCCAGATGAGAAGATTTATGTTTAAAAAAAATCTATATATACGCTAGTATTTCTTTTTAATAGCCAACATATAAATGGATATTAGGTGTGGAATGATTGTGATGCTACATTAACTACGTTTGCTGGGGACCCCCTGGAGGTGAACCCAGAGGGTCCCTGGACCACACTTTGAGAACCACACTTCTATTCTAACCATCAATCTCTCACCGCTGTGAGAATTCCCGGCAGTGTCTTGGACGAGGGGAGTGCAACAGACTGTTGCTTTTGTTGTTTGATTTAATATAATTTTTTTGGAGGGACTTCTATTTTAGGAAGGTCATTGTTGCTGCAACACTGCTACGGTCAACACAGCGGCTTCCCTTTCTCTGCTGCTTCAAAAATGTCACTCATCAAACAGGCAGAAATAAACGCCAAAATCTCCAACCCGCAACCACCCGTCAATGGTGGACAAAGCAGTGGTTCTCAAACTTTTTCGTGTCAACTAAAGGACCCCCAAATTCATATCCCCATTTAAAAAGGTGTTGCCAGGGAACCAGGTGTTGCCAGGGAAATATAATATTTTAACAATATAAATCTGGCACTAAATATTTTCAGATGGGTGTCCGCGGCCAAATACAATTATTTTGAGGTCCTTGACTCTCTCGTTATTGTCTGCCAGGCCGAAGGCAAGACTGTGGAGACTATTTTTTTTATTTCCATGCCATGATTATGACTTTTTTCGGTGCTATCCTTTTAGACTAGTTTTTGACTGTCCTCTGTGAGGTTTACATATCTTTCTAATAAAGTATTCAATCAATCAATCAATCATGATTTGCACCCTGTCTGTCCATGTGTCCTTCTGTCCATCTGTCTGCGACCAGCTAATCTCTGACACAGTTGGCCCGGTCACTGCCAAACTACAGTATGCACACACACTCCCTGGATGCCAGAGCAGAACCTCTGCCCCGAATATTTCAGATCAGCCTGTCATAGCGCCACCATGAGGCCCAAAAATCATGTACATTAGTACACAGGGGGCTGTATTTTGCGTGTCTTAAGTGCCAGGTCTTATTACCTAACTTGAGTAAAGAAAGACCTGAAGGCGTGATCAATGCTCTTTGGCCACTCAGAATAGCCAAATGGCATTGATCACGCCTCCAGGTCTTTAGTTTACTCAAGTTAGGTAATAAGACCTGGTACTTAAGACATGCAAAATACAGCCCAGGATCTCCATAGTCATGTGATCAACACGGATCTGTCCGATTTTCTATATTCCATCCTGAGGACCTTGATTGATTGCCTTCCAAAGTTTGCAGGATTGGTCCGTTTTGAACAAAATCATGAATTGCGGATTGTGCAATTTACGTGACAATTTGCATACACATTCCCACTAGGAGGAAGAAATCCCACACTTTTCCAATTGCCGTGAAAGGTGCACAAAGATATGGCACCCTTTTCACATTGGTATAATCATAGCGCCACCAGTAAGCCACAAAAACCAACCTGAGGACCACTTTTTCTAGTTGTATATGTGTTCTTTAGGTAATTGGTTATCTGCACTTTGGCTTTGTTGGGCTGTATACTTTACTTGAGTTTATAGCCTACTCTTCACAATTTTCACTTTTACTTCACTGCAATATAATTGCAAGTCCCTCATCATCATCATCATAATATTGGATTATCCACAGTAGTGTTGATATTCACAACAGGCACTCCAATCAAGAAAATAGGTTTAAAGTGAAATTTTGATGCAATTAAGCAATTTTGATGCGGAGACCCTGAGGTACCCCCTCAGGTACCCGAGGATCCCCAGGCCCCACTTTGAGAACCACTAGCCTAGGGTGCAAGTACACCCAGAAAGGCCACTGCTGAGAAGCATTAAAACAAAATGTCTTTCATGCCAATGAATGACCTGATTTTAACATAGTTTAACAGGATGAGAGCTGGCATTTCCCAAATACCACAGGGGCTATTCAAACTTAATGGCCGCTGGATGACGTCGACATGACAATTATTTTCACTGTCTCTGATTGTCGTGCTTTGATAAGTTCAAAGCAATCACTTCAAGATATAAAGTGATATAGAAAGTAGGCAAAAGTACAGAGATGGCCATAATAACAATGCACTTGCATTTTTTAAATGAGTTACACATTGCTCCATCTACGCCCTCCATCTCATCTTTCCACTATCTTAATAAAATAAAAT